>NC_042978.1:7460000-7534713 GCF_901001165.1 Salmo trutta | reverse complement strand
AGAGAACTTGAAGCAAGTCAGTAGCCTGGTCTTAGCCTTGTGAGCACTTCTGTGCGCTCACACATACTTAGCATGGGCGGTGTGTGATATGACAAGACAAATGCCACACACACTTTTCTGGTTTAGGATCACACAGACCAATCCCTAGTATTCAGACCCCTTGACTTTTTTGTTACGTTACAGCCTTATTCTAAAATGGTTTAAATATAATGTTTTACTCAGCAATCAACACAATACCCCATAATGACACTTGGAACCAGGTTTTTAGACATTTTTACAAATGTAAAAAAAAAAAAAAACAGTAACCTTATTTACATAAGTATTCAGACCCTTTGCTATGACACTCAAAATTGAGCTCAGGTGCATCCTGTTTCCATTGATCATCCTTGAGATGTTTCTACAACTTGATTGGAGTCTACCTGTGGTAAATTCAATTGATTGGACATGATTTGGAAAGGCACACACTTGTCAATAAAAGGCACATAACAGCCCGCTTGGAGTTTGCCAAAAGGCACCTAAAGACTCTTAGACCATGAGAAACAAGATTCTCTGGTCTGATGAAACCAAGATTGAACTATTTGGCCTGAAAGCCAAGCGTCACGTCTGGAGGAAACCTGGCACCATCCCTACGGTGAAGCATGGTGGTGGCAGCATCATGCTGTGGGGATGTTTTTCAGCGGCTGGGACTGGGAGACTAGTCAGGATTGAGGCAAAGATAAATGGAGCAAAGTACAGAGAGATCCTTGATGAAAACCTGCTCCAGAGCGCTCAGGACCTCACACTGGGGTGAAGGGTCACCTTCCAACAGGACAACAACCCTAAGCACACAGCCGTGGCTTCGGGACAAGCCTCTGAATGTCCTTGACTCGCCCAGCCAGAGCCCGGACTTGAACTCAATCGAACATCTCTGGAGAGACCTGAAAATAGCTGTGCACCGACGCTCCCCATCCAACCTGACAGAGCTTGAGAGGAATGGGAGAAACTCTCAAGAAGTCATACCCAAGAAGACTCGAGGCTGTTATCGCTGACAAAGGTGCTTCAACAAAGTCCTGAATAAAGGTTAAAAAAAGGTAAAGGTCTGAATACTTATGTACTTTTTTTACATTTACATTTTCAAAATAACTGTTTTTGCTTTGTCATTATGGGGTATTGTGTGTAGATTGGTATGGGAAAACGTAACAGAATGTGGAAAAGGTCCAGGGGTCTGAATACTTTCCGAATGCAGTGTATGTGAGTTCATGGCTCTGTCTGCGCATGTTTGTGTGTGCGCGTTCAAATCTAGGAGTCTCACTGTGCTTGTATACATGTGTGTTTACGCCTGCCTGCATTCTCACTAGTCTATTTTTCTGTTTGCACAGCAGACCAAAATCCTGTTTTTCAGGTGTTATTTCCAACATAACAACAACCACAACACTTTCAGAAGAGAAAAAAAATGACTTCTCAAAAAGTGTATTCCCCCCCCCTTCCGTGTCCCTCCCTGTCTTACTGGTGGTGAGATGTCTGTGTGAGCTGGCGCTAAGAAGCTGTTAAAAACATCTCTCCAGCTGGTGCCTGTGTCAGGGTGGCGAGCGCGACCTTGTCTCGTAGCCGTCACCACCCAAAGGGCCTCTCACTCACTCACACACTCACGCACACACACCAGAGTTTTCAAAATGCATACTCTCTCCAGCTCATTCCAAAGTGGTGGGTAACGAGCTGATAACCTGCCTACCATTGCCTACAGTGAGGGGGGAAAAGTATTTGATCCCCTGCTGATTTTGTATGTTTGCCCACTGACAAAGAAATGATCAGTCTATCATTTTAATGGTAGGTTTATTTGAGAGACAGAATAACAACAAAAAAAGTCCACCTGTGGTAAATTCAATTGATTGGACATGATTTGGAAAGGCACACACTGTTGAGAGACAGAATAACAACAAAAAAATCAAGGAAAACGCATGTCAAAAATGTTATAAATTGATTTGCATTTTAATGAGGGAAATAAGTATTTGACCCCTCTGCAAAACATGACTTAGTACTTGGTGGCAAAACCCTTGTTGGCAATCACAGAGGTCAGATGTTTCTTGTAGTTGGCCACCAGGTTTGCACACATCTCAGGAGGGATTTTGTCCCACTCCTCTTTGCAGATCTTCTCCAAGTCATTAAGGTTTCGAGGCTGACGTTTGGCAACTCGAACCTTCAGCTCCCTCCACAGATTTTCTATGGGATTAAGGTCTGGAGACTTGCTAGGCCACTCCAGGACCTTAATGTGCTTCTTGAGCCACTCCTTTGTTGCCTTGGCCGTATGTTTTGGGTCATTGTCATGCTGGAATACCCATCCACGACCCATTTTCAATGCCCTGGCTGAGGGAAGGAGGTTCTCACCCAAGACTGGACAGTACACGGCCCCGTCCATCGTCTCTTTGATGCGGTGAAGTTATCCTGTGCCCTTAGCAGAAAAACACCCCCAAAGCATAATGTTTCCACCTCCATGTTTGACGGTGGGGATGGGCAGCATTCCTCCTCCTCCAAACACGGCGAGTTGAGTTGATGCCAAAGAGCTCCATTTTGGTCTCATCTGACCACAACACTTTCACCCAGTTGTCCTCTGCCAATGAACATCTGAATGATTCAAACTTCAGACGGGCATGTATATGTGCTTTCTTGAGCAGGGGGACCTTGCGGGCGCTGCAGGATTTCAGTCCTTCACGGTGTAGTGTGTTACCAATTGTTTTCTTGGTGACTATGGTCCCAGCTGCCTTCAGATTATTGACAAGATCCTCCCGTGTAGTGCTGGGCTGATTCCTCACCATTCTCATGATCATTGCAACTCCACGAGGTGAGATCTTGCATGGAGCCCCAGGCCGAGGGAGATTGACAGTTCTTTTGTGTTTCTTCCATTTGCGAATAATCGCACCAACTGTTGTCACCTTCTCACCAAGCTGCTTGGCGATGGTCTTGTAGCCCATTCCAGCCTTGTGTAGGTCTACAATCTTGTCCCTGACATCCGTGGAGAGCTCTTTGGTCTTGGCCATGGTGGAGAGTTTGTAATCTGATTGATTGCTTCTGTGGACAGGTGTCTTTTATACAGGTAACAAACTGAGATTAGGAGCACTCCCTTTAAGAGTGTGCTCCTAATCTCAGCTCGTTACCTGTATAAAAGACACCTGGGAGCCAGAAATCTTTCTGATTGAGAGGGGTTCAAATACTTATTTCCCTCATTAAAATGCAAATCAATTTATAACATTTTTGACATGCGTTTTTCTGGATTTTTTTGTTGTTATTCTGTCTCTCATTGTTCAAATAAACCTACCATTAAAATTATAGACTGATCATTTTTTTGTCAGTGGGCAAACATACAAAATCAGCAGGGGATCAAATACTTTTTTCCCTCACTGTATGTAATAGAATGGGGAATGGGAAGCACGCTTCAATTACCGGTTGAGGAAAAAAAAAAATAATTGTAGCTATTTTTATTCAACCTCCGTTTGCATTTGTTGAATTGTTACCCAATGATTGGGTTTATAAAAGCACGTTTAGTCCAGCAGCAACGAATGAGCTGTTTGAGTAGCTGTAGCTCTCGCGCTGTCTGACAGATTTTCCACTCATAGGCTCTCTGTCCATGTGCTGTGCACGTGTGATAAACATAACTACTAACGAAAATACACGCGCGCCAATTTAATTCCACTAAATTATGCAAATGAACCTATGGACTGATAAGCATGACCAATCAAAATGTATTTACATTGACAGGTATTTCCATCGATGAACAGGCTAAAAAAACGGCATTTCGCAATCAGACTTTTTTCATCTCCCGGGCAATTGCCGGTGGCAGTTTTTTATTTATCGGCTTTCCATTTTTTGGGCGCCCCAAAGCTGGCTATTACCTGCTAACGGAAACCCTGGTGTGTGTGTGTTTCTGTGTGTTTGTGTTTGTTACCTTCCAATCAGGCAATTCTAGTACTGTATTTTGTCCTATTGACTTATCCAACTTGGAGCCAGGGACTCTCCAAAAATCATAGGGTCTGTTTTTGTAGTTTTTCCAAGTATGACACTTCATCAACTTTTTATAAAACCTTTTTTTTTTTTTTCTTCACTCTCTTGCCATCTCTCGTTCTCTATTTCCATCTCTCTTTTCTCTCTCCTCTTCTCCACTATTCAGGTGGAGTTCCAGGATGAGTCACAGTTGTTACTGAAGCAAACAGAGATCCACTCGCTGGAGCAGGACCTGCCCAAAAGGGTCTGCGCCCGCCTGGTACGAGATCATCTGGCACCCACCTACTAGGGCTGGGGAGAGGGAAGCAGGGTGGGCTGGGGAGAGGGAAACAGGGGGGTGGGCTGGGGAGAGGGAAACAGGGGGATGGGCTGGGGAGAGGGAAGCAGGGGGGTAGGCTGGGGAGAGGGAAGCAGGGGGATGGGCTGGGGAGAGGGAAGCAGGGGGATGGGCTGGGGAGAGGGAAGCAGGGGGATGGGCTGGGGAGAGGGAAGCAGGGGGATGGGCTGGGGAGAGGGAAGCAGGGGGATGGGCTGGGGAGAGGGAAGCAGGGATGGGCTGGGGAGAGGGAAGCAGGGATATGGCCGGGGGAGAGGGAAGCAGGGGGGTAGGCTGGGGAGAGGGAAGCAGGGGGATGGGCTGGGGAGAGGGAAACAGGGGGGTGGGCTGGGGAGAGGGAAACAGCGGGATGGGCTGGGGAGAGGGAAGCAGGGGGGTGGGCTGGGGAGAGGGAAGCAGGGGGATGGGCTGGGGAGAGGGAAGCAGGGGGATGGGCTGGGGAGAGGGAAGCAGGTGGATGGGCTGGGGAGAGGGAAGCAGGGGGATGGGCTGGGGAGAGGGAAGCAGGGGGATGGGCTGGGGAGAGGGAAGCAGGGATGGGCTGGGGAGAGGGAAGCAGGGATGTGGCCGGGGGAGAGGGAAGCAGGGGGGTAGGCTGGGGAGAGGGAAGCAGGGGGATGGGCTGGGGAGAGGGAAGCAGGGGGATGGGCTGGGGAGAGGGAAGCAGGTGTGGTTTGGGGAGAGGGAAGCAGGGGGATGGGCTGGGGAGAGGGAAGCAGGGGGATGGGCTGGGGAGGGGGAAGCAGGTGTGGTTTGGGGGAGAGGGAAGCAGGTGTGGTTTGGGGGAGAGGATGGCAGGAGTGGTTTGGGGAGAGGATGGCAGGAGTGGGCTGGGGGAGAGGATGGCAGGAGTGGGCTGGACTGGGGGAGAGGATGGCAGGAGTGGGCTGGACTGGGGGAGAGGATGGCAGGAGTGGGCTGGGGGAGAGGAAGGTAGTGCTGGGCAGGGCTGGGGGAGAGGAAGGCTTGGGGAGAGGATGGCAGGAGTGGGCTGGGGGAGAGGAAGGTAGTGCTGGGCAGGACTAGGGGAGAGGAAGGCTTGGGGAAAGGGAGACGGGTGGGCTGGGGGAAAGGGAGACGGGTGGGCTGGGGGAAAGGGAGACGGGTGGGCTGGGGGAAAGGGAGACGGGGGGGGGGGGGGGGGGGGAGACGGGAGGGCTGGGGGGCGGGAGACGGATGGGCTGGAGAAAGGAAATTGGTGCGTGTATAATATTATTGCACACTACGTTATGATGCTCAGTTCAGTCATGGCTGTGCTGAGACCTATAAAAATGTCCCTCCCACCGTATGTACAGTGCATCTGGAAAGTATTCAGACCCCTTATTCTAAAATGTATTAAATAGTTTCTCCCCTCATCAATCTACACACAATACCCCATAATGACATAGCAAAAACAGGTTTTTAGAATTTAGTGCAAATAAAATAACAAATAAAATCTAATTTACATAAGTATTCAGATCCTTTATTCAGGACTTTGTTGAAGCACCTTTGGCAGCTACTACATCCTCGAGTCTTCTTGGGTATGACACTGCAAGCTTGGACACCTGTATTTGGGGAGTTTCTCCCATTCTTCTCTGCAGATCCTCTCAAGCTCTGTCAGGTTGGATGGGGAGCGTCGCTGCACAGCTATTTTCAGGTCTCTCCAGAGATGTTCGATTGGGTTCAAGTCCGGGCTCTGGCTGGGTAACTCAAGGACATTCAGAGGCTTGTCCCGAAGCCACTCCTGCATGGTCTTAGCTGTGTGCTTAAGGTCGTTGTCCTGTTGGAAGGTGAACCTTCGCCCTAGTCTGAGGTCCTGCTCTGGAGCACCTTTTCATCAAGGATCTCTCTGTGCTCCGTTTATCTTTCCCTCGATCCTGACTAGTCTCCCAGTCCCTGCCGCTGAAAAACATCCCCACAGCATGATGCTGCCACCACCATGCTTCACTGTAGGGATGGGCCCATGCACTGTCAACTGTGGGACCTTTTATAGACAGGTGTGTGTCAATCAATTGAATTTACCACAGGTGGACACCAATGAAGTTGTACAAATATTTCAAGGATGATCAATGGAAACAGGATGCACCTGACTTCAATTTCGAGTCGTATAGCAAAGGGTCTGAATACTTATATAAATAAGGTCTGTTTAGAATTTTTATAGATTTGCAAAAATGTCTAAAAACCTGTTTTTGCTTCGTCGTTATGGGAATATTGTGTGTAGATTGATGAGGAAAAATGTATATCCATTTTATAATGAAGCTGTAACGTAACAAAGTGGAAAAAGCCAAGGGCCTGAATACTTTCCGAATGCACTGTAAATAAACTATGTTCAGATACTTATGACTTTTTTAAATGGGGGGACTAAATATATAAAGTGCTTTCATTTCTAAATGATGAAACAGATATGTATGAACATACCCTCAAATAAAGGGTGTCATTCTGTGCTGCCGCCTCATATGAAACATTTGATCTCGAATCCAAAGTCCTGGAGTACAAAGCCAAAATTAAATGTCAGCTTCTCTGTCCAAATGCATACGGCGGGGAGTTGTACATACTGTGTATATACAAAAGTATGTGGACACCCCTTCAAATTAGTGGATTTGGCTGTTTCAGCCACATCAGTTGCTGACACATGTATAAAATCGAGCACACTGCCATGCATTATCCATAGGTCAACGTTGGCATTAGAATTGCCTTACTGAAGAGCTCAGTGACTTTCAACGTGGCACCATCATAGGATGCCACAATTCCAACAAGTCAGTTTGTCAGTTTTCTGCCCTACTGGAGCTGCCCTGGTCAACTGTAAGTGCTGTTATTGTGAAGTGGAAACGTCTAGGAGCAACAACGGCTCAGCCACAAAGTGGTAGGCCACACAAGCTCACAGAATGGGACTACCGGGTGCTGAAGTGTGTAGTGCATAAAATTGTCTGTCTTCGGTTGCAACACTCACTACCGAGTTCCAAACTGCCTCTGGAAGCACCGTCAGCACAAGAACTGTTCGTCGGGAGCTTTATGAAATGGGTTTCCATGGCCGGGCAGCCGCACACAAGCCTAAGATCACCATGCGCAATGTCACGCGTCAGCTGGAGTGGTGTAAAGCTCGACACGTGTTCTCTGGAGTGATGAATCATGCTTCACCATCTGGCAGTCCGACAGACTAATTTGGGTTTGGCGGATGCCAGGAGAACGCTACCTGCCCCAATGTATAGTGCCAACTGTAAAGTTTGGTGGAATAATGGTCTGGGGATGTTTTTCATGGTTCGGGCTAGGCCCCTTAGATCCAGTGAAGGGAAATCTTAACGCTACAGCATACAATTACATTGTAGATGATTCTGTGCTTCCAACTTTGTGGCAACAGTTTGGGGAAGGCTCTTTCCTATTTCAACATGACAATGCCTCCGTGCACAAGGCGAGGTCCATACAGAAATGGTTTGTCGAGATCGGTTTTGGAAGAACCTGACTGGCCTGCACAGAGCCCTGACCTCAACCCCATCGAACACCTTTGGGACGAATTGGAACGCCGACTGCAAGCCAGGCCTAATCGCCCAACATCAGTGCCCAACCTCACTAATGTTATTGTTGTTTAATAGAAGCAAGTCCCCCGCAGCAACATCTAATTGAACGCCTTCAAAGAAGAGTGGAGTCTGTTATAGCAGCGAAGGGGGTACCAACTCCAAACTAATGCCCATGATTTTTTAATTAGATGTTTCAGGAGCAGGTGTCCACATACTTTTGGTCATGTCGTGTGCTTTACTTGATGCTCCTGACTTAAAAATGAGAAACATACATGCTTACAGTTTGGTTGAAAAGGTTGTAGTGGTCTGGATGGTGTAGGGGCAAAGGTATGGAAGAAGGAATTTTATCGACTTCATGCCACTGTTTTAATCATAAGCTGTATCTTACCTCTCCAGGCAATACCAACCCAGGAAGGTGTTAGGTCAGGAGATGAACCACAGGCAGCCAAGCGGCCTCGCCTCCCTGCTTCTCACCCCCCACCTCAAGCCCCCATGGATTCAACGCAGCAGCACCTCGGATGCCACCCCCCAGCTACAGCCCCAGCACCTCACAGTATTATACCCACCACCCCCAGCCATGCGCCTGCTCCCACCAACACTGACATCAGTGCCCCTACCCTCACACAGGCTCTGGCAATACCCATCCCCGAGCCCACCCTTAACCCAATGCCCGCTCTCCCTAACCCCCGTCTCGCTGACCATCTCCCAGCCGCCCCCCTGCTGCCCCTGTCTCCAGACATGCCCTCCCAGCACCAGGGCGAAGTCTACACGCCTAGCTCCAGCTACGTATCCTACATGGAGACTCTGCTCAATGCACATTTCCCCCCTCAGGAAGAGGGCCCCGGTCCCCTGTTTTAATGAGACACACCACTCAGCAGTGCTAGCTAGTCTCACAGGAGCTAAGCTAATGCTATGAAAGCTAACTTAATCTATGCTAACGGGAGCTAGCGGAGACGAAGCTAACGGAGGCTAGCTAATGGACAGTAGCATCCGCTACACAGGAGCTGAAAACAGGGCGCAGAGGAAGCACTCTTCAGTTGCATGTCTTTTTTTCATTCGAATTTTCTCACTGTGGTGATGGGCAGCTCCTGGAACTGCAGCGGAAGAGGAGGCTTCTTTCCCACCTCCGTATCTTTTCCATTGTGCAAGACACAAGGTATAGACATGAATAGACTCTCGTGAGCATCAACGCCGTACCTCTCTACATCCGTTTATTTACCCATTTCCCACACATTTACAGAAAGGAGAAACCCGTCATATGGGCACGTGACGTCAGCAGTCTACGTGCATCAGCTTTTTGAGTTGTGCTATAAAACCAGCTACAAGTCTTTTTTTAAAGAAGCCTAACCAACAGCTAACAATAAAACGGAAAATCAAATGGACAGAATATTTGTGTACAGTTTCAATAATGTATTTTTTTTTTTTTTTTTGCGAGAGGTCCTGGGAAAAGGGTGGGGGTGTATTACGGGGGTTTCACAAGTATTTAAATGTTTTAGTCACATATTGATATAAAATATTTGTACAAAGAAAAACATGTTCAATGCAACCATGGTAGTTGCACTTTACCGTAAACTTGTCTGCAGAACCATTGAATTTTGTGAAGATGTGTTGCAGTAGTTACGAATGTGACCTTGTGTCGACTAAACCCAAAATGGTCATACACAAATGGCCGTATACAAACGGCTCACGTTTTCCAACTCCAGAACTTCTTCTCTGGGCTTGTTTTGTAGCATTCTTCGTAAAATGTCAAATCAATGTACTATTCAATTTTGTCTGTCTGTATGACTATTCTTTCTATGTTTATTTTGTGAATATATTAACTAACCTCACGAGGTGACAGAGAAAATGGTTTGATTATCAAATTGTGATCCTTATTTTTTGAGATTTTAGAACCATAAATTCAGTTTCTACTCCGGTGAAGAAATAAGGAATTTTCAAATGGTGTGTTGACTCTTTATATAGGTGCTGTAAGGTGTCCTGGACTACTGAGGAAGCATGTTTCTCATACCCTTAGTCACATTGTACATAGTGCAAGCCTTGTGTATGTGAATCAAATCTGTCAATGTCATACTAGCCATTTCGTTTAACTGTTAAAGAGGCTTTATTTCATAGGAATTAAACAGAGTTGCAATGATTACTAGCTTCCACTGTGTTCCTTTCCTTTTTCATGTTTAGAAACTCTCTCTTGTCCCTCTCTCCTCCACCATCTGTCCGTCCTTGCTCATCCTGCGCACCACTCCCCTTCCCTGCAGGCCGCTACGGTTTTGACTTTGCTCTAATGGTGCGATTGAGCACAGTGGAGGTATAACTACAGCTATTACCCCCCCCCCCCCCCCCCGTCCTGTCCCGTCCTCCTCTGGCAACAACACAACCCGAATCCCAAAGAGGAGGCTAATGTTTAAAGGAGGGGAAAAGTGTTCCACAGCCCATTGAGGTCACTATTGATTCTTACTGCCCATAGGTGTAGTTCTAATGAGAAGAGAGACAGTGACTGTTCCTCACCTCATCTGCCAGTTGTGGCTTGCTGTCTGATTCTCTACCCTTCTCCAAAACTGTGCACTCGTACATTTCCCCTCTCATCGATTCTAAAAGGAATGGACTGGTGTAAGGAATATGGTGGCAACTTCCTCCAGCCATGCTTGCACCAATCCGATAGCTTTAAATGCATGGGGGGAGTGAGGAAGTGCACACTTCTGGATAAAGGGTAGAGAATAAGAAGGCAACCAGTCTCAACATCTCTAAAATGCCTTCTTCTAGAGTTCCACCACAAAGGGCAGCTATTGCTGCGTTTACACAGCTAGCCCAATTCTGATATTTTTTTCACACACATTTTGACCAATCAGATCAGCTCCGAAAAATATCTGATGTTAAAAGCTCTGATGTGATTGGTTAATATCAGAATTTGGCTGCCTGTGTAAACGCAGTCTATGGTTCTTACACTGTGAGGTCACAGATATTCCTCCAAAAAATGTAGAGGTAGTAATGTAGATGGTTTGCTCTAGCCCCATGTATTATTGAATACATTTGAGTACATTTCAAGTACTCTGAAATGTTGCCCCTGTTCAAGGATGGCAACCACAATCACCAGAATATGGTCAAAGCAGAGAAAGGAGACCGTATGAATAGGATCTAGTTAACAGGTATGCAGTGCCTTCAGACGAATTCATACACCGTGATTTATTCCACATTTTGTTACAGCTTGAATTCAAAATAGATTTTTCACCCATCTACACACAATACCCCATAATGACAGTGAAAACATGCTTTTATACATTTTGTTTTGCAAATTAATTGAAAATAAAATAAAATACATAAATATCTAATTTACATAAGTATTCACATCCCTGAGTCAATACTTTGTAGAAGCACCTTTGGCAGCAATTACAGCTGTGAGTCTTTCTGGGTAATTCTCTAAGAGCTTTCCACACCTGGATTGTGCAACATTTGCCCATTTATTATTTTCAAAATTCTTCAAGCTCTGTCAAATTGGATATTGATCATTGCTAGGCAACCATTTTCAGGTCTTGCCATAGATTTACAAGTAGATTTAAGTCAAAACTGTAACTCAGCCACTCAGGAACATAACACGTTGTAGTCAGGACAAAAAGTTAGTTGCTTTGCCACATTTTTTGCAGTATTACTTAAGTGCCTTGTTGCAAACAGGATGCACATTTTGGAATGTTTTTATTCCGTACAGGCTTTCTTCTTTTCACTCTGTCAATTATTATTATATACTGCTCAAAAAAATAAAGGGAACACTAAAATAACACATCCTAGATCTGAATGAATGAAATAATCTTATTAAATACTTTTTTCTTTACATAGTTGAATGTGCTGACAACAAAATCACACAAAAATAATCAATGGAAATCCAATTTATCAACCCATGGAGGTCTGGATTTGGAGTCACACTCAAAATTAAAGTGGAAAACCACACTATAGGCTTATCCAACTTTGATGTAATGTCCTTAAAACAAGTCAAAATGAGGCTCAGTAGTGTGTGTGGCCTCCACGTGCCTGTATGACCTTCCTACAACGCCTGGGCATGCTCCTGATGAGGTGGCAGATGGTCTCCTGAGGGATCTCCTCCCAGACCTGCATCCAACTCCTGGACAGTCTGTGGTGCAATGTGGCGTTGGTGGATGGAGCGAGACATGATGTCCCAGATGTGCTCAATTGGATTCAGGTCTGGGGAACGGGCGGGCCAGTCCATAGCATCAATGCCTTCCTCTTGCAGGAACTGCTGAGACACTCCAGCCACATAAGGTCTAGCATTGTCTTGCATTAGGAGGAACCCAGGGCCAACCGCACCAGCATATGGTCTCACAAGGGGTCTGAGGATCTCATCTCGGTACCTAATGGCAGTCAGGCTACCTCTGGCGAGCACATGGAGGGCTGTGCGGCCCCCCAAAGAAATGCCACCCCACACCATGACTGACCCACCGCCAAACCGGTCATGCTGGAGGATGTTGCAGGCAGCAGAACGTTCTCCACGGCGTCTCCAGACTCTGTCACGTCTGTCACATGTGCTCAGTGTGAACCTGCTTCATCTGTGAAGAGCACAGGGCGCCAGTGGCAAATTTGCCACTCTTGGTGTTCTCTGGCGTCCTGCACGGTGTTGGGCTGTAAGCACAACCCCCACCTGTGGACGTCGGGCCCTCATACCACCCTCATGGAGTCTGTTTCTGACCGTTTGAGCAGACACATGCACATTTGTGGCCTGCTGGAGGTCATTTTGCAGGGCTCTGGCACTGCTCCTCCTGCTCCTCCTTGCACAAAGGTGGAGGTAGCGGTCCTGCTGCTGGATTGTTGCCCTCCTACGGCCTCCTCCACGTCTCCTGATGTACTGGCCTGTCTCCTGGTAGTGCCTCCATGCTCTGGACACTACGCTGACAGACACAGCAAACCTTCTTGCCACAGCTCGCATTGATGTGCCATCCTGGATGAGCTGCACTACCTGAGCCACTTGTGTGGGTTGTAGACTCCGTCTCATGCTACCACTAGCGTGAAAGCACCGCCAGCATTCAAAAGTGACCAAAACATCAGCCAGGAAGCATAGGAACTGAGAAGTGGTCTGTTGTTCCCACCTGCAGAACCACTCCTGTATTGGGGGTGTCTTGCTAATTGCCTATAATTTCCACCTGTTGTCTATTCCATTTGCACAACAGCATGTGAAATTTATTGTCAATCAGTGTTGCTTCCTAAGTGGACAGTTTGATTTCACAGAAGTGTGATTGACTTGGAGTTACATTGTGTTGTTTAAGTGTTCCCTTTATTTTTTTGAGCAGTGTATATATTTTTTTTCACCTTTATTTTTATTTAACCAGGTAGGCAAGTTGAGAACAAGTTCTCATTTACAATTGCGACCTGGCCAAGATAAAGCAAGCAGTTTGACACATACAACACAGAGTTACACATGGAGTAAAACAAACATACAGTCAATAATACAGTAGAAAAATAAGTCTATATACAATGTGAGCAAATTAGGTGAGATAAGGGAGGTAAAGGCAAAAAAGGCCACGGTGGCAAAGTAAATACAATATAGCAAGTAAAACACTGGAATGGTAGATTTGCAGTGGAAGAAAGTGCAAATTAGAAATATAAATAATGGGGTGCAAAGGAGCAAAATAAATAAATGAATACAGTAGGGGAAGAGGTAGTTGTTTAGGCTAAATGATAGATGGGCTATGTACAGGTGCAGTGATCTGTGAGCTGCTCTGACAGCTTGTGCTTAAAGCTAGTGAGGGAGATAAGTGTTTCCAGTTTCAGAGATTTTTGTAGTTCGTTCCAGTCATTGGCAGCAGAGAACTGGAAGGAGAGACGGCCAAAGGAGGAATTGGCTTTGGGGGTGACCAGAGAGATATACCTGCTGGAGCGTGTGCTACAGGTGGGTGCTGCTATGGTGACCAGTGAGCGGAGATAAGGTGGGACTTTACCTAGCAGGGTCTTGTAGATGACCTGGAGCCAGTGGGTTTGGCGACGAGTATGAAGCGAGGGCCAGCCAACGAGAGCATACAGGTCGCAGTGGTGGGTAGTATATGGGGATTTGGTGACAAAACGGATGGCACTGTGATAGACTGCATCCAGTTTATTGAGTAGGGTATTGGAGGCTATTTTGTAAATGACATCGCCGAAGTCGAGGATCGGTAGTATGGTCAGTTTTACGAGGGTATGTTTGGCAGCATGAGTGAAGGATGCTTTGTTGCGAAGTAGGAAGCCAATTCTAGATTTAACTTTGGATTGGAGATGTTTGATGTGAGTCTGGAAGGAGAGCTTACAGTCTAACCAGACACCTAGGTATTTGTAGTTGTCCACATATTCTAAGTCAGAACCGTCCAGAGTAGTGATGCTGGACGGGCGGGCAGGTGCAGGCAGCGATCGGTTGAAGAGCATGCATTTAGTTTTACTTGTATTTAAGAGCAGTTGCAGGCCACAGAAGGAGAGTTGTATGGTATTGAAGCTCGTCTGCAGGGTTTTTAACACAGTGTCCAAAGAAGGGCCAGAAGTATACAGAATGGTGTCGTCTGCGTAGAGGTGGATCAGAGACTCACCAGCAGCAAGAGCAACATCATTGATGTATACAGAGAAAAGAGTTGGCCCAAGAATTGAACCCTGTGGCACCCCCATAGAGACTACTGGAGGCCCGGACACCAGGCCATCCGATTTGAACTCTATCAGAGAATTAGTTGGTGAACCAGGCGAGGCAATCATTTGAGAAACCAAGGCTATTGAGTCTGCCGATGAGGATGTGGTGATTGACAGAGTCGAAAGCCTTGACCAGGTCAATGAATACGACAGCACAGTATTGTTTCTTATCGATGGCGGTTACGATATCGTTTAGGACCTTGAGCGTGGCTGAGGTGCACCCATGACCAGCTCTGAAACCAGATTGCATAGCGTAGAAGGTGCGGTGGGTTGTAGTATTGTGGAGTAACTAAAGTAATACTGCAAAACATGTTGCGGCGCAATTAACTTTTTGTCCTGAAATACAAAGTGTTATGTTTGGGGCAAATACAACACATTACCACTCTCCATATGTTCAAGCATAGTGGTGGCTGCACCATGTTATGGATATGCTTGTAATTGTTAAGGACACAGGAGTTTTTCAGGATAAATAATACACGAAATGGGGCTAAGCACATGCTAAATCCTAGAGGAAAACCTGGTTTGGTCTGCTTTTCACCAGACAATGGGAGATAAATTCGTCTTTCAGCAGGACCATAAACTAAAATAAAAGGCCAAATCTACACTGGAGTTGCTTACCAAGAAGACAACGAATGTTCCTGAGTGGCCGAGTTACAGTTTCGACTTAAATCTACTTGACCATTTATTTAACCTTTATTTTACTAGATAAGTTGACTGACAACACAATCTCATTTACAGCAACGACCTGGTGAATCGTTACAGGAGAGGGGATGAATGAGCCAATTGGGAGCTGGGGGTGATTAAGTGACCATGATGGTAGCCATGAGGGCCAGATTTGGAATTTAGCCAGGACACCAGAGTTAACACCCATACTCTTACGATAAATGCCATGGGATCTTTAGTGATCACAGAGAGTCATTACACCCGTTTAACATCCCATCCGAAAGACAGCACCCTACACAGGGAAATGTGCCCAATCACTGCCCGGGGGCATTGGGATATATAGTTAATTTTCAATAAATGTGCAAATACTTCACAATGTATTTTTTTGACTTTATCATTATAGGGTATTGTGTGTAGATGGGTGAGAATTGTTTTTGATTTAATCATTTTGAATTCAGGCTGTAACACAACAAAATGTGGAATAAGTCAAGGGGTATCAATACTTTCTGACGGCACTTTATATTGTATATGACATGATGAGACATGAGTTGTGAATTATGGGATCCCTCTCTTCTCACTACAGCAATATTGATTATGTGCTTGCACTGTGACAAATGACCATCTTTAGAAAACCATTTGGAGATCTTTGAGTGAGGGTCCCCTAGGTCCTGGCATGTCTTCACTGAGTACAGATGAAAATGATTCGTCTTGACTTGCTTCAAATTTGCCTCTTCATATTTTGATGCTCTCTTCAGCAGTGACATTTGTAGTGAGTGGATTCAAATATTTATGCTGGTTTCAAACTGCAATAAGTTTGTCATTATACAAAAGATGAACCCAACACCGCGCCACATGGCACGTTTTGAGAATGTAGTAGATGTCAAACGCAATTGAAAGTTATATTAACATCTGCCCATATCATTCACTACAGTTTCACTGAAGGGATGAAGGAAAACAGTACTATTTGTCCCTTTCAGTCCGCACTCATTTACCCCTATGAAGGTTCATATAAATAAATAAAACGTTCATCCTGTTAAAGTAATTGCAGAGCTGGTACATCCCCAGCGCAAAGCAGGACTGAGAGCGACACTTTGGAATGTTAATAGCTCTGCCGTTACAGAGGGTGACTCAGCTTTGGCATCGACATCTGTGTGTGTGTGTGTGTGTGTGTGTGTGTGTGTGTGTGTGTGTGTGTGTGTGTGTGTGCGTGCGTCTGGAGGATTTGTCACCGTGAGTCCCCCCGACCCCCATCGTGTTCTGCCAACCCTCTGCAAACCCCCCCCCCCCCCCCACCAGTATACCAGCTATAATTAGAAACCCTGGCTCACATCAAACAGCTAAAACCACCCTCGCCCGTCCAACACCCCTCGTCCGTCACACCGAGAGAGGGGGTCACTCTGTGGAGACCTCATCCCCCTCGGTACGTCAGCCGGCTTTTCATCTGGCGACATCAAAACAAGTTTCTTTCTGTGTAATGTCAGACGAGCAGGGCCACACGAGGAGAAGGAACCTTCCAGCTAGACAACGACTTCAAAAGATCAGGGTTCAATAAATCCTTTCACTTCGCAGGGCGAGATGTGGCAGAGAGAGGGGGGGAAAAAAGCTGCAGTCACTGCACTAGCATTTCTTTCAGGTTTCTGGTGCCAATAAAATTTGCTCTTCCTGTTCACTTTCATTTGGGCTTTAACAACATTAAAAAAAAAATCTAAATCAAATTTATTTATATAGCCCTTCTTACATCAGCTGATATCTCAAAGTGCTGTACAGAAACCCAGCCTAAAACCCCAAACATCAAGCAATGCAGGTGTAGAAGCATGGTGGCTAGGAAAAACTCCCTAGAAAGGCCAAAACCTAGGAAGAAACCTAGAGAGGAACCAGGCTATGAGGGGTGGCCAGTCCTCTTCTGGCTGTGCCGGGTGGAGATTATAACAGAACATGGCCAAGATGTTCAAATGTTCATAAATGACCAGCATGGTCAAATAATAATAATCACAGTAGTTGTCGAGGGTGCAACAAGTCAGCACCTCAAGAGTAAATGTCAGTTGGCTTTTCATAGCCGATCATTGAGAGTATCTCTACTGCTCCTGCTGTCTCTAGAGAGTTGAAAACAGCAGGTCTGGGACAGGTAGCACGTCCGGTGAACAGGTCAAGGTTCCATAGCCGCAGGCAGAACAGTTGAAACTGGAGCAGCAGCACGGCCAGGTGGACTGGGGACAGCAAGGAGTCATCATGTCAGGTAGTCCTGAGGCATGGTCCTAGGGCTCAGGTCCTCCGAGAGAAAGAAAGAAAGAAAGAAAGAAAGAGAGAAAGAGAGAATTAGAGAGAGCATACTTAAATTCACACAGGACACCGGATAAGACAGGAGAAATACTCCAGATATAAAAGACTGACCCCAGCCCCCCGACACATAAACTACTGCAGCATAAATACTGGAGGCTGAGACAGGAGGGGTCAGGAGACACTGTGGCCCCATCCGATGATACCCCTCGACAGAGCCAAACAGGAAGAATATAACCCCACCCACTTTGCCAAAGCACAGCCCCCACACCACTAGAGGGATATCTTCAACCACCAACTTACCATCCTGAGACAAGGCCGAGTATAGCCCACAAAGATCTCCGCCACGGCACAACCCAAGGGGGGGGCGCCAACCCAGACAGGAAGACCACATCAGTGACTCAACCCACTCAAGGGACGCACCCCAGCATGACCAGAATGGGAATGTGGCACATACCAATGGTTTCTGATTTTAGCTGTGACATGGTTAGCACAGAGACAGACAGGGCGAGGGACACAGCAGATGTCACAATACCTAGACTAGACAACGTCCATACACCCCTTGTTTATATACCCCCTAAAGTGTGTATGGGGTAGGTGATAAGCTACCCCCTCTTAAGGGTTAAGAGGTCGATTTGGCATTGGATGCCTCTAACGTTCATATTCCCCCACCTATACACACACACACATATACTGTGTACAGTGTAGGGTTGTCAAGTGCCTACTATGTATCACATTGATAAGTCTCCCTCTCTCCACAGTCCACACACAGGGCGGCATGGAATCGTGATTTTGGGAAAACTGCATACATTTGGAACCAACAGCTCCTCGCATCTGCACAGTTGGGTGATATTGTGACGAAACACAAAGTACAGACGGGAAGCAGGGCTGGTTCTAAGATCATAACATGTTCTATTAAAAAACAAAAGCGCCGCTCGATGTGAGCCGCATATTAGGGGACTGCCATAAGCAGACGTGTGCAACACAGATGCTAAGACTAGTCTTCACAAACCCACAGCAGTCTCTTGTAGTAGAAACACCAAGTTGTTTATGCATTAGGCCTACATTTCCAAACAAATGATGTACAAAGACGAGCAATGATACCAGCACTTTTGTTCACATTAGCGTTAAGGGGAAAAGATTCACAATCAATCTCTCGTTATTTAAGCAAACACCATGATGCTTCAACAGTTATTACCAATTGTAAATACGAATCCTAGGGGCTTACTAACAGTTCAATATTCAGTCTAAATATATTGCTGTAGGGCAGCCTAGCCCCCTAATTGACTCCTATCAACCGAATGCAAGGATTCCTTTGTGTTGTCTTAGGAATACTGCATTATCTCACCAGTAATGCTATTGGTTAATAACTCAGCTTTTGAGTCCAAACATGGTCAAATGGTTATAAAAGGGGTTTAGCTTCATTGTCTCTTTCTCTTTTGTTCCTGACCTGCGCTGGTGAGATATACTCTAGCTCTTTCTTTCTCTTTCCGCCTTAAAGACTCTTGCGACATGGTCTTTCAGGCTATGACCTCTCTCTGTTCCCCGCTCTGATCATGTCTAAAATAATGTCTTGTAATGCTTATTAATGCTTTGCAACTTAAGCGTTATGCATTGTATGTGATTTCATCCATATTACAATGTAAGTCAATATCTGCCTTTGATGTAGACAATTCTAAGATATTTCTTGACCCTCTAATTCCTGTAACTCAACTGTAGTCTGTTGCATATTATTGAGTCCGATAAATATTTTAACAGGCTAATTGCACGTAGTCTTAAATTTGGGCCACAGGTGAGGTATGTAGAGTACCAGTCAAAAGTTTGGACACATCTACTCATTCAAGGGTTTTTCTTTATTTT
The DNA here is from genome assembly GCF_901001165.1 of Salmo trutta. Taxonomy (NCBI): domain Eukaryota; kingdom Metazoa; phylum Chordata; class Actinopteri; order Salmoniformes; family Salmonidae; genus Salmo; species Salmo trutta. The sequence goes on along the minus strand of NC_042978.1, from coordinate 7,515,462 downwards.
GGACTATTTTCTACATTGTAGAATAATAGTGAAGACATCAAAACTTTGAGATAACACATATGGAATCATGTAGTAACCAAAAAAGTGTTAACCTCTCTAGGGTATGTGGGACGAAATCGTCTCACTTAGTCAACAGCCAGTGGAATCGAGTGGCGCGATATTCAAATACCTTAGAAATGCTATTACTTCAATTTCTCAAACATATGACTATTTTACACCATTTTAAAGACAAGACTCTCCTTTATCTAACCACATTGTCCGATTTCAAAAAGGCTTTACAACGAAAGCAAAACATTAGATTATGTCAGGAGAGTACCCAGCCAGAAATAATAATACACCCATTTTTCAAGCTAGCATATAATGTCACAAAAACCAAAACCACAGCTAAAGATGATAGTCCTAGGACATTATGTTATACAATACATGCATGTTTTGTTCAATCAAGTTCATATTTATATCAAAAACCAGCTTTTTACATTAGCATGTGACGTTCAGAACTAGCAAACATACCGAAAACTTCCGGTGAATTTACTAAATTACTCACGATAAACATTCACAAAAAACATAACTATTTTAAGAATTATAGATACAGAACTCCTTTATACAATCGCGGTGTCAGATTTTAAAATAGCTTTTCGGAAAAAGCACATTTTGCAATATTCTGAGTAGATAGCTCGCCATCACGAGCTAGCTAATTTGACACCCACCAAGTTTGGCACTCACCAAACTCAGATTTACTATAAGAAAAATTGGATTACCTTTGCTGTTCTTCATCAGAATGCACTCCCAGGACTTCTACTTCATCCACAAATGTTGTTTTGGTTCAAAATAATCCATAGTTATGTTCAAATATCCTCTGTTTTGTTCTTGCGTTCAAGACACTATCCGAACGGTGACGCGCGGACGCGTATCGTGACAAAAAATTTCAAAATATTCCATTACCGTACTTCGAAGCATGTCAAACGCTGTTTAAAATCAATTTTTATGCGATTTTTCTCGTAAAATAGCGATAATATTCCAACCGGGAGACATCTTTTTCGGTCAAAGACTGAAAATGTAAAATGGCCTCTTCACGTGCACGCGCGCACCCGTCTCATTGTTCTCAGATCGACCTCTATCAAAATGCGCTACTGTTTTTCAGGCAGGGGCTGCAAAGTCATCATTCAACGTTCTGGCGCCTTCTGAGAGCCTATGGGAGCCTTAGAAAGTGTCACGTTACAGCAGAGATCCTCTGTTTTCGATAAAGAGAGTATAGAAGGCCAAGAAATGGTCAGAGAGGGCACTTCCTGTACAGAATCTTCTCAGGTTTTGGCCTGCCATATGAGTTCTGTTATACTCACAGACACCATTCAAACAGTTTTAGAAACTTTAGGGTGTTTTCTATCCAAATCAAATAATTATATGCATATTCTAGTATCTGGGCAGTAGTAATAACCAGATTAAATCGGGTACGTTTTTTTTATCCGGATGTGAAAATACTGCCCCCTACCCTAGAGAGGTTAAACAAATCAAAATATATTTCATTTTTTAGATTCTTCAAAGTAGCCATTCTTTGCCTTGATGACAGCTTTGCACACTCTTGGCATCCTCTCAACCAGCTTCATGAGGAATGCTTTTCTAACAGTCTTGAAGGAGTTCCCATATATGCTGAGCACTTGTTGGCTGCTTGTCATTCACTCTACAGTCCAACTCATCCCAAACCAATTGGGTTGAGGTTGGATGATTGTGGAGGCCAGGACATCTGATGCAGCACCATCAGTCTCCTTCTTGGTCAAATAGTCCTTACACAGCCTGGAGGTGTGTTTTGGGTCATTGTACTGTTGAAAAACAAATTATAGTCCCACTAAGGGCAAACCAGATTGGTTAGCGTATTGCTGCAGAATGCTGTGGTAGCCATGCTGGTTAAGTGTGCCTTGTATTCTAAATAAATCACTGACAGTGTCACCAGCAAAGCAACCCCAAACACCTCCTCTTCCATGCTTCACGGTGGGAACTGCACATGCAGAGATCATCCGTTCACCTACTCTGCGTCTCACAAAGACACGGCGTTTGGAACCAAAAATTTTACATTTGGACTCATCAGACCAAAGGACAGATTTCTACCGGTCTAATGTCCATTGCTCGTGTTTCTTGGCCCAATCAAGTCTCTTCTTTTTATTGGTGTCCTTTAGTAGTGGTTTCTTTGCAGCAATTCGAACATGAAGGCCTGATTCACGCAGTCTCCTCTGAAAAGTTGATGTTGAGATGTGTCTGTTACTTGAACTCTGTGAAGGATTTATTTGGGCTGCAATCTGAGGTGCAGTTACCTCTAATGAATGTCTCCTCTGCAGCATAGATAACCCTGGGTCTTCCTTTCCTGTGGCGGTCCTCATGAGAGCCTGTTTCATCATATTGCTTGATGGTTTTTGCAACTGCACTTGAAGAAACTTTCAAAGTTCTTGACATTTTCTGTATTGACTGACCTTCATCTCTTAAAGTGATGATAGACTGTTGTTACTCTTTGCTTATTTGAGCTGTTCTTGCCATAATATGGACTTGGTCTTTTACTAAATAGGACTATCTTCTGTATACCACCCCTACCTTGTCACAACACAACTGATTGGCTCAAACGCATTAAGAAGGAAAGAAATTCCACAAATTAAGTTTTAACAAGGCACACCTGTTAATTGAAATGCATTCCAGGTGACTACCAAATGAAGCTGGTTGAGAGAATGTCAAGAGCGTCCAAAACTGTCATCAAGTCAAAGGGTGGCTACTTTAAAGAATCTCAAATATAACATATATTTTAACACTTTGATTACTACATGATTCCATATGCCTTCCCTGTGGCTCAGTTGGTAGAGCGTGGTGTTTGCAACGCCAGCATGGTGTGTGCAACGCCAGGGTTGTGGGTTAGATTCCCACGGGGGGCCAGTACAAAAACAAAAAAAATAATGCATGAAATGAAATGTATGCATTCACTACTGTAAGTCGCTCTGGATAAGAGCGTCTGCTAAATTACTAAAATGTAAATGTTATTTCATATTTTTTATGTCTTCACTATTATTCTACAATGTAGAAAATAGTAAAAATAAAGAAACCCCTTGAATTAGTAGGTGTGTTCAAACGTTTGGTACTATATAAATACGTATATATCAAATATTACCACACTACATGGCTCTAGTCTAGTCTTGACACCGTTTCCTTTTGTCATATAGAGAATTTAAAAGACTGAATCTGAAATTGATCACACAGAAAGACAATCTCGAAAGATCTAGCCTGGGGGAACAAGAAACTATAATTCCCTTCAGTCTACGAGGAAGCCTTGAGGCTAAGCACCAACTAGCCTTATATCTCTCTGGGTGGTATTGAGCAAGAGAGGCCACTTCAGATATAATTGACCTGCAACTCCTGAGCTCCATTTAACATCTGCTTAAAAAATGTATGTACAGTACAGTACTAACAGTAACTACATCAAACGACAGGCCTATAGAGTATAACACTACAGAAAAGACTGCAGTTTTTGGGAAGTTTGACATTTTTGAGTCATATCAAACTAGTAGGCTCAGCAGAAAAACAGGGGAGTAATGGGGTTTCAGATGTTTTCGGAAGATGAGCAGGGACTCTGCTGTCCTAGCTTCAGGGGGAAGCTGGTTCTACCATTGGTGTGCCAGAACAGAGAAGAGCTTGGACTGGGCTGGACAGGAGCTGCGCTCCCATAGGGGTGGGAGGGCCAAGAGACCAGAGGTGGCAGAACGGAGTGCTCAGGTTGGGGTGTAGGGTTTGAGCATAGCCTGAAGGTAAGAAGGGGCAGTTTCTCTTGCTGCTCCATAGGCAAGTACCATGGTCTTGTAGTGGATGCAAGCTTCGACTGGAAGCTCAGATAATTTATGAGAAACTTGGAGCCCGACCAAGTGGACAAACAGAACCAGAACTGCTTGAGATGCCGATAGAACCACACACAACCATGGTAGCACTTTTCCAGCAACTTCTCACCTGCCTTGAGAGGAGGGACGAAGACCTCAAGCAGGAGTTCCGGGGCTTATGACAATCTATCCTCACAGCTCCTCACCAAGCGGAACTCGTCAGTGAGAGCCCAAGATTGGGTCTGCGAAACAGACCCAATCTGTAAAGTGACTGGTAAAAGTCTTACTGCAATGATTGACACCTGCAGTTCCCTGTCTTTGATCAGAAAATATCATGTACCTGGTAATTGCATTGATTACGGTCACCAGACACTGATCCAGTGTGTTCACGGTGACCAGTCGCAGCATCCCACAGCTGAGTTCACAGTTGAGATTCTGTGCCAGAAGTACCTCCTCAAAGTTGGGGTAATAGAGAAGCTACCTTTTGAGATGATGTTGGGGAGGCTGTATTCGCTGATCTGTTGGGAAATGTGGGGGGGTCAGCTACTGTATATGAGCAGTTAGTTTGCCAGTCTGATGTTCATATGTCATGCTCAGTTGTCACTCATGCCCAGGCCAAAGCTGGTTTACAACCTCTGCCTGACTTCTGTGATAGTCTGCGCGAGTGGGGAATCAAAGGGCCCAGAAAGTCACGCCGCCAGCAGCGTCTTGAGAAGTATGTAGGGGCCCCTGTACCTGTTGCTGATGTGTCTGGGTTAGAGGTGCAATGGGATGTTCCTCAAAATGTTACTACACTTCAGAAGTCTGATGCAACCTTGAAAACTTTGTTTGACAGGGCCTTAGCTGGGGAGAACCAAACTTCATGTGGGGGAATTTACATACAGTGCCTTGCAAAAGTATTCACCCTTCTTGGCGTTTTTCCTATTTTGTTGCCTTACAACATGTAATTTAAATGGATTCTCATTTTGATTTCATGTAATGGACATACACAAAAGAGTCCAAATCAGTGAAGTGAAATGAAAAAAATAACTTAAATAATAATTGAAAACTGAAAAGTGGTGGGTGCATATGTATTCACCCCTTTGCTATGAAGCCCCTAAATTTGATCTGGTGTAACCAATTACCTTCAGAAGTCACATAATTAGTTAAATAAAGTCCACCTGTGTGCAGTCTAAGTGTCACATGATCTGTCACATGCTCTCAGTATATATACACCTGTTCTGAAAGGCCCCAGAGTCTGCAACACCACTAAGCAAGGGTCACAACCAAGCAAGCTGCACGATGAAGACCAAGGAGCTCTCCAAACAGGTCAGTGACAAAGTTGTGGAGAACAGATCAGGGTTGGGTTATAAAAAAATATCTGAAACTTTGAACATCCCACGGAGCACCATTAAATCCATTATAAAAAATGGAAAGAATATGGCTCCACAACAAACCTGCCAAGAGAGGGCCGCCCACCAAAACTCACAGACCAGGCAAGGAGGGCATTAATCAGAGAGGCAACAAAGAGGCCAATGATAACCCTGAAGGAGCTGCAAAGCTCCACAGCGGAGATTGGAGTACCTGTCCATAGGAGCACGTTAAGCCGTACACTCCACAGAGCTGGGCTTTACGGAAGAGTGGCCAGAAAAAAAAGCCATTGCTTAAAGAAAAAGATAAGCAAACACGTTTGGTGTTTGCCAAAAGGCATGTGGGAGACTCCCCAAACATATGGAATAAGGTACTCTGGTCAGATGAGATTAAAATTGAGCTTTTTGAATATGATGGAGCCAAGTGAATTGTTGTTTAGAGAGAAGAGGAGAGGGCCTAGAACTGAGCCCTGGGGTACACCAGTAGTGAGGGTGCGTGGTGCAGACACAGATCCTATCCATGTCACCCGGTAGGAGCAGCCTGCCAGGTAGGATGCAATCCAAGAGTGTGCAGAGCCTGAGACGCCCAGCCCTGAGAGGGTGGAGAGGAGGATCTGATGGTTCACAGTGTCAAAGGCAGCAGATAGGCCTAGGAGGATGAGAACAGAGGAGAGGGAAAGTCAGCTTTGGCAGTGCGGAGAGCCTCCATAACACAGAGAAACGCAGTCTCGGTTGAGTGAACTCTCTTGAAGCCTGACTGGTTAGGATCTAGAAAATTGTTCTGAGAGTAATAGAGAGAGAGTTGGTCAGGGACAGCAGGCTCAAGTGTTTTGGAAATAAAAGAAAGAAGAGATGCCAGTCTGTAGTCAGAGGGGTTGAGTGTTGATTTCTTGGGGAGCGGAACGACTCTGGACATTTTGAAGTCCGAGGGTATGCAGCCAGTGGCCAGGTATGAGTTGATGAGGGAAGTGAGGAATGGGAGAAAGTCTCCAGAGATGGTCTGGAGAAGGGGATGGGGTCGAGTGGGCAGGGAGACAGAAAAGGAAAAAGTATTGATCAGAGACCTGGAGGGGTTGCAGTGAGATTAGTAGGCAAACAGCCTCTAGAAAAAGATGAGATCAAGCGTATTGCCTGCCTTGTGAGTGGGAAGGGCCTGGGAAACAATGAGGTCAAAAGATGCAAGGAGGGGAAAGGAAGAGTTGGAAAGAAATGAATCGAAGGCAGACATCGGGAGGTTGAAGTACGAAGAGCGGTGAGCTCATTAGCCAAAGGTGTTAAGTTATCTACATATAAAACCTTCGGTACCCACAAACAGTGGGTGACAATTGGGTCGGGATTCAATGCAGTGATATAGGTGTTTCCAGAAAACACTGTCACGGCTGTCGAAAGGAGCAGACCAAAGTGCAGCGTGGTTGTAGTTCCACATTTTTATTAAATCCGTGAAACTTTGCAATACATAAATAACTGAATTAACAAAACAAACCGTGATGCAGAGAGAAACAAACACTACTCAAAATATTATAACCCACAAAAACCCAGGAAGAAAAACCCCTACTTAAATATGATCTCCAATTAGAGACAACAAGGACCAGCTGCCTCCAATTGGAGATCAACCCAAAAAAAACCAACATAGAAATAGAAAAACTAGAACTTAAACATAAAAACACAAAACACCCCCTGTCACACCCTGACCTACTCTACCATGGAAAATAACCTCTTACTATGGTCAGGATGTGACACACTGTTTATTCACAAAAAGCATAAACAAGGCCTACACTCAGCGACACCAATGAAACTTAACAAAAAAAACACAATTTATACTCCTAGCAATAGCACTTCTTAAGCCTCCCTGTTGCTGACTTGTTGGTTTGTACTGAAAGAGCTACATTATCCATCACAATCCAATGATGTGTCATAAAAATAACTTTTGCGGTTAAATTCTCATGGTTCAAATATATATATATAAAAAATTGGTTTACAACCTACCAGGGTGTTTATGAACCCTACTGGAACAAGGTCATCTACATATATTGATCACACTTTTACTAATACTGTAGAATTTTGTTCTAAAGCTTATACGTACCCATTAGATGCAGTGATCACAATATCAATATAGTGGCTATATCCAGGAACACCAAAGTTCCAAAATCTGGGGGTATAAGAGATCATACAGAAGATTTTGTTGTGACTTATGTGGATGATGTAAAAAAAATATTTGTTGTTCTGATGTGATTTACAGTCGGAAGTTTACATAAACTTAGGCTGGAGTCATTAAAACTCATTTTTTCAACCACTCCACAAATTTCTTGTTAACAAACTATAGTTTTGACAAATCAATTAGGACATTACTTTGCATGACACAAGTAATTCTTCCAACAATTGTTTACAGACAGATTATTTCACTTATAATTCACTGTATCACAATTCCAGTGGGTCAGAAGTTTACAAACACTAAGTTGACTGTGCCTTTAAACAGCTTGGAAAATGCCAGAAAATGATGTCATGGCTTTAGAAGCTTCTGATAGGCTAATTGACATCATTTGAGTCAATTGGAGGAGTGCCTGCGGATGTACACTGCTCAAAAAAATAAAGGGAACACTTAAACAACACATCCTAGATCTGAATGAAAGAAATAATCTTATTAAATACTTTTTTTATTTACATAGTTGAATGTGCTGACAACAAAATAACACAAAAATAATCAATGGAAATCCAATTTATCAACCCATGGAGGTCTGGATTTGGAGTCACACTCAAAATTAAAGTGGAAAACCACATTACAGGCTGATCCAACTTTGATGTAATGTCCTTAAAACAAGTCAAAATGAGGCTCAGTAGTGTGTGTGGCCTCCACGTCCCTGGATGACCTCCCTACAACGCCTGGGCATGCTCCTGATGAGGTAGCGGATGGTCTCCTGAGGGATCTCCTCTCAGACCTGGACTAAAGCATCCGCCAACTCCTGGACAGTCTGTGGTGCAACGTGGCATTGGTGGATGGAGCGAGACATGATGTCCCAGATGTGCTCAATTGGATTCAGGTCTGGGGAACGGGCGGGCCAGTCCATAGCATCAATGCCTTCCTCTTGCAGGAACTGCTGACACACTCCAGCCACATGAGGTCTAGCATGGTCTTGCATTAGGAGGAACCCAGGGCCAACCGCACCAGCATATGGTCTCACAAGGGGTCTGAGGATCTCATCTCGGTACCTAATGGCAGTCAGGCTACCTCTGGCGAGCACATGGAGGGCTGTGCGGCCCCCCAAAGAAATGCCACCCCACACCATGACTGACCCACCGCCAAACCGGTCATGCTGGAGGATGTTGCAGGCAGCAGAACGTTCTCCACGGTGTCTCCAGACTCTGTTACGTCTGTCACGTGCTCAGTGTGAACCTGCTTTCATCTGTGAAGAGCACAGGGCGCCAGTGGTGAATTTGCCAATCTTGATGTTCTCTGGCAAATGCCAAACGTCCCGCACGGTGTTGGGCTGTAAGCACAACCCCCACCTGTGGAGGTTGGGCCCTCATACCACCCTCATGGAGTCTGTTTCTGACCGTTTGAGCAGACACATGCACGTTTGTGGCCTGCTGGAGGTCATTTTGCAGGGCTCTGGCAGTGCTCCTCCTGCTCCTCCTTGCACAAAGGCGGAGGTAGCGGTCCTGCTGCTGGGTTGTTGCCCTCCACGGCCTCCTCCACGTCTCCTGATGTACTGGCCTGTCTCCTGGTAGCGTCTCCTTGCTCTGGACACTACGCTGACAGACACAGCAAACCTTCTTGCCACAGCTCGCATTGATGTGCCATCCTGGATGAGCTGCACTACCTGAGCCACTTGTGTGGGTTGTAGACTCCGTCTCATGCTACCACTAGAGTGAAAGCACCGCCAGCATTCAAAAGTGACCAAAACATCAGCCAGGAAGCATAGGAACTGAGAAGTGGTCTGTGGTCTTCACCTGCAGAACCACTCCTTTATTGGGGGTGTCTTGCTTATTGCCTATAATTTCCACCTGTTGTCTATTCCATTTGCACAACAGCATGTGAAATGTATTGTCAATCAGTGTTGCTTCCTAAGTGGACAGTTTGATTTCACAGAAGTGTGATTGACTTGGAGTTACATTGTGTTGTTTAAGTGTTCCCTTTATTTTTTTGAGCAGTATATTTCAAGGCCTACCTTCAAACTCAGTGCCTCTTTGCTTGACATCATGGGAAAATCAAAAGAAATCAACCAAGACATCAGAAAAAAATTGTAGACCTCCACAAGTCTGGTTCATCCTTGGCAGCAATTTCCAAACGCCAAAGGTACCACGTCATCTGTACAAACAATAGTACGCAAGTATAAACACCATGGGACAACGCAGCCGTCATACCGCTCAGGAAGGGGACGCGTTCTGTCTCCTAGAGATGAACGTACTTTGGTGCGAAAAGTGCAAATCAATCCCAGAACAACAGCAAAGGACCTTGTGAAGATGCTGGAGGAAACAGGTACAAAAGTATCTATATCCACATTAAAATGATTCCTATATCGACTCAGCAAGGAAGAAGCCACTGCTCCAAAACCGCCATAAAAAAGCCAGACTATGGATTGAAACTGCACATGGGGACAAAGATCGTACTTTTCTGTCCTCTGGTCTGATGAAACAAAAATAGAACTGTTTGGCCATAATGACCATTGTTATGTTTGGAGGAAAAAGGGGAGGCGTGCAAGCAAAAGAACACCATCCCAACCGTGAAGCATGAGGGTGGCAGCATCATGTGGGGGTGCTTTGCTGCAGGAGGGACTGGTGCACTTCACAAAATAGCTGGCATCATGAGAGAGAAATTTGGTGGATATATTGAAGCAACATCTCAAGACATCAGTCAGGAAGTTAAAGCTTAAACAACGCTTCTCCCCCTATGTTACCTACTTGTTGTGTGTATGTACTGACATGTACAGTGCTTTCGGAAAGTATTTAGACCCCTTGACCTTTTCAACATTTTGTCATGTTATCTTATTCTAAAATAGATTGATGAGAATTGTTTTTTATTTACTCTTCACTAAATACCCCATAATGACAAAACGAAAACAGGTTTTTAGACGTAGGTGTTCAGAACCTTTATGACACTCAAAATTGAGCTCAGGTGCATCCTGTTTCCATTGATCATCCTTATGTTTCTACAACTTGAATGGAGTCCACCTGTGTTAAATTCAATTGATTGGACATGATTTGGAAAGGCACACACCTGTCTATATAAGGTCCCACAGTTGACAGTGCATGTCAGAGCAAAAGAGGTTGAAGGAATTGTACATAGATCTCCGAGACAGGATTGTGTCGCGGCACCAATCTGGAGAAGTGTACCAAAAAATGTCTGCAGCATTGAAGGTCCCCAAGAACACAGTGGCCTCTCTCATTCTTAAATGGATGAAGTTTGGAACCACCAGGACTCTTCCTAGTGCTGGCCACCCAGTCAAACTGAGCAATCGGGGGAGAAGGGCCTTGGTCAGGGAGGTGACCAAGAACCCGACGGTCACTCTGACAGAGCTCCAGAGTTCCTCTGTGGAGATGGGAAAACCTCTAGAAGGACAATCATCTCTGCAGCACTCCACCAATCAGGCCTTTATGGTAGAGTGGCCAGACGGAAGCCACTCCTAAGTAAAAGGCACATGACAGCCCGCTTGGAGTTTGCCAAAAGTTACCTAAAGGACTCAGACCATGAGAAACAAGATTCTCTGGTGTGATGAAACCAAGATTGAACTCTTTGGCCTGAATGCCAAGCGTCACTTCGGGAGGAAACCTGGCACCATCCCTACAGGGAAGTATGGTGGTGGCAGCTTCATGCTGTGGGTATGTTTTTCAGCGGCAGGGACTGGGAGACTAGTCAGGATCGAGCGAAAGATGTACAGAGAGATCCTTGATGAAAAACCTGATCCAGAGCGCTCAGGACCTCAGACTGTGGGGGAAAGGTTCACCTTCCATCAGGACAACAACCCTAAGCACACAGCCAAGACAACGCAGGAGTTGCTTCGGAACAAGTCTCTGAATTTCCTTGAGTGGCCCAGCCAGAGCCCGGACTTGAACCCAATCGAACATCTCTAGAGAGACCTGAAAGTAGCTGTGCAGTGACGCTCCCCATCCAACCTGACAGAACTTGAGAGGATCTGCAGAGAAAAATGAGAAAAACTACCCAAATACAGGTGTGCAAAGCTTGTAAAATCATACCCAATAAGACTTGTAATCGCTGTCATAGATGCTTCAGCAAAGTACTAAGGAAAGGCTCTGAATACTTAAGTAAATTTGATATTTCTGTTTTTTATTTTTAATACATTTGCGCCAATTTCTAAAAACCTGTTTTTGCTTTGTCATTATGGGCTATTGTGTTTAGATTTAATGAAGGAAAAAAACATTTCATCAATTTTAGAATAAGTCTGTAACATAACAAAATGTGGAAAAAGTCAAGTGGTCTGAATACTTTCTTAATGCACTGTACAGTCATGCCAAAAAGTGCAGCCAGATTAAGAGCAAAGTAGCCACATTTGCATTTGTTCAAGCTGTTTTCTAGTGACATTTATTTGGACACATCCATTACAATGAGCTAATGAGGCGCGATTTCGCTTGGCATTGAAAATGTACTCGCTCGTCAGGACACTGTTGTTCAGAGGAGCTAGCCAACAACATAACTAACACAATGACTTCAAACTCAAGCTGGAAAGACTGCAAACTATTTTTTAATTGACATTTCCTTGTATATATCCATACAAATGATGCCAGCCTATTTCATGATTTCGAAAGGCTGAGAAACGCTGCCTGTCTGTCTCGTCACGACTCCCGACATGTTCATTACTATGTGACAGCTGGAGATCGAATTTGAATATTGAAACAATGTTGCAAATGTCAGAGAGACAGACAGCTAATTTTATACAAATCTCAGCGGTTGAAAACTAAATGTTAGCCCAAAAGAAATGTGAGATAATGTCTAGAAGTATTTTTATAGTGGAGATCAAATGTTATAAATTGCCTGGCTGGGCTGATGAGACAGTGGATTGCGCAGTCAGATGGAACAGAGTAAATAGGCATTTTAGCGTCATAGATTTAGCGAGTGGTAACTTGTGGAATAGACACTGGCTGGAATGCGGTTTTAACCAATCAACATTTGAGGAGAATGTGGCAACCTTCTCCTCACTTTCTCTTTCCCAGACAACCACATCTGTCAAGCTCCTGTGACTACTGGAAATAAGTATCCATACATGTTTATCTCTGCACTGCACTCTGTCGCTCCCACTTCTCCTCACTTCTCAATGGCAGACGGCACTGTGTGCCTTTGCTCATCAGGGAGAGAAGAGAAAGAGAGGCCCTACAAGTTTAAATGAAAAACAGTACTGGTGAGTGTGTGGCCTATTAATAAAGTGCATCTTTATCCAGTCAGGAAAGACCAATAAATGGCTGCCCCCTCAAAGCTCTTAATCGTCCAATTAGTCTTAGAGCGGACACAGCCCACCCCTTCTCAGGGCCCGGGCTGAATCCATCAACCACATTCAATATGCACATGTACACTTTCTCTCTTCACTTCACTCAGATATGCACATGAGAATAAAGCCATTTGTTCAGTAAGTCGGCTATCGGTATGATCAGCAGACTCAGTCCTCTGTGAGGTAAAGACAACACACAAGTGCTTCGGGGAGTCTGCATGCTAATCTGTGAGTGGCGTTTGACCTAGGCTTATTTCCCTAGTCCCCCCGTATCTCAGCCCCTTGCTCTGTACACTGTGTTCTCTGTTAATTCAGCAGCTTAAAACCTAATTTCAGACACAATTAGCCTTTAGCCTGTGTAGAATTTTGCCTCAATGGTGTTTTCTTTCTTTTTCTTTTTTGTGCAAATTCCTAATTTCACTTTGCTGATAGAGATTGTTGTTGGGGCAAGAACATTAATTATCTGATCGTTTACTGGAGAAAACATATTACAGGCCCTATAAACTTCAATTAAGGGGTAGGTGGGATAAATGTAACCACATGTAACATATGGATTTGCATCCCAATACAAAGCTACACCTCACTTTTCTATTTTTTGAGTTATTACATAAAACTGATCAGAATTCCGTAGAATGCCGAAGTCATGCCGGGAAAAAACATTTGCAGGGTGTGACGTAATATGGAGGACCCGGTAAGCCAGCTAATTCCCTATAATGTAAAATCCAAAATAAATAACTTCAAATGTATAATTTCAAATGAAACCAAATCGCATGCACTCATGACTACTGGTGTCAATTACATTTTCAGCCAATTTACAAGCAAATACTTTATGATTATATTGTTACAAATCAGCTTGCAAGGTTGCTAGCCAACTAGTCTGCTAACATTAGCCCTACTAGCCTGCTAACGTTAGCCTTACTAGCCTGCTAATGTTAGCCATACCAGCCTGCTAATGTTACGTTAGCACTTCATGAGTCAGGCAGTTGCTATCAATACTTAGCTTACAGCTACAGTAAAGCAAAGTAAAAAATATATATAACCACATATATCCAGTTATCAAAGAATGTTATATGCAGTTAACATGATCTTTGCCAGCAAACTAGCTAGCCAGTTAACGTGAACTATATTTACCAGCCAGCTAGCCTAGCCAGCTAATGTTACAACAATGAAGACCAGCGAGCACAGGCAGGGGCCCATCATGGTAAGGACTGTACGCTGAGTTAGCTACCAAACAAAGCGAGTGCCAGGGAGAGAGGCACTTCCGATGTGAGAAGCCTAGCTAGCTATTTTAGCCAGCTAACTAGCCGTGCCAGCTAGCATATCACTGCAGAGGAAACTTCCGCCAGATTTTAAATGTCAATCTCAGACAAAAGCAGTGTCTCCGAGCATAGCAGGACCTCTGTCTCCCCTGAGCCTGATCTGTTTGGGGAATCTGATAAAGACGAGGTGGTGGTAACAGAGCAGGCAGCTGAGGCAGGGATCAGATTTCTGTTTCGATTAGAGCCCAAAGCAAAGCACCGAGAGCGTGCTGGGATTGAATTTGTAGTGCAGGATGAAGCTCCACGTGTGGGGAATGTTGATTGGTAATATGGCTAGCTAGTTTGCTACTGAGAATACACCCTATAATGCCACTTCCTTCGTAACTACGTCTGAACCATATCAAATAACTTGTTGTAGGTGCTCGTGCAGCAGCTGTATTCCCATGCCGACAGCCATTAGTCTGTGTGCTGTCAGGAATACCTGCAGACAACGTCCATGATGACAGAGGATGGAGTGGATTATATAACTCAACATTCTGGCTTCCCCACTGTCTGCCTGAATGTCAGTGCAGCACGGCCTACAAAAGTGGTTCCTAACTTTTTTGGTTACTGTACCACCAACTGAATTTTGCTCTACCCGGAGTACCCCTAAAGTACCCCCAGTGGTGGAAAAGTACTTGATTGTTATACTTGAGTAAAAGCAAAGAAACCTTAATAGAAAATGACTCAGGTAAAAGTGAAAGTCACCCAGTAAAATACTACTTGAGTAAGAGTCTAAAAGTATCTGGTTTAAAATGTACTTAAGTGCAGTGGTGGAAAAATTACTAAATGATCATACTTTAGTAAACTTAAAAAGTTAAAGTTTATGCTATACATCAAAATTCCTTTTATTTAGCTATTTTTTTTAAACATGTTTTATTAAGGGACAGACAAGAGCACACTCCCACACTCTGATCTGGCAGACTCACTAAACACAAATACTGCGTTTGGAAATCATGTCTGAGACAGTAGGGATAACAATAATTTATATTGATAGGTGCATGTATTGGACCATTTTGTTGTCCCTCCTGAGGATTTGAAATGTATCAAGTACTTTTGGGTGTCAGGGAAAAAGTCCATAATGTCTTTAGGAATGTAGTGGCATAAAAGTTGTCAAAAATATAAATACTAAAGTAAAGTACAGATACCCCAAAAACTATATGCCCAGAATGCCAATAAAGTTCATAGTCAACACGAGCTAGTTAATCTATGAATAGAATCCTTACTAATCGAATGCAATAATAAAATCTAATTATGTTACAGCACTCCCCTGCCAATAGTAAAAACTTTTTCCCTTTCTTTTTAGAAAGTTCAGATACAATTGCCTACAGACAGTTCAACAGTTGGAATTGGAGCTATCTGGGGCAGTACAACCACGTGCCAATTCCAGCATGTGAATTCAATGGGATAAGAAATAGGTTCCCAAATGAGGAGAACATGCCCTACACGGGATTCATGTTACCATAAAAAGAATTCACACGTTTTTACTTTTTTATTAGCAGTTATAAAAATATACACTGTGTATACAAATCCAGTTGAAAGCTATAATACCTTATTGATGTAACTTGTTAAATCCACTTCAATCAGTGTAGATGAAGAGGAGGAAGCAGGTTAAAAAAAACTCTTAAGGATCCAACCCTCTTTTTCAATTTTCACCTGAAATGACATACCCAAATCTAACTGCCTGTAGCTCAGGACCTGAAGCAAGGATATGGATATTCTTGATACCATTTGAAAGGAAACACTTTGAAGTTTGTGAAAATGTAAAACTAATGTAGGAGAATAACACATTAGATCTGGTAAAAGATAATACACAGAAAAGTGTTTTTTTGTATTTGTTTTGTATGGGCAACGTTTTAGACTGATCCAATGAACCATTGTATATCTGTTCAAAATGTTGTGTCAAGACTGCCCAAATGTGCCTAATTGGTTTATTAATACATTTTCAAGTTCATAATTGTGCACTCTCCTCAAACAATAGCATGGTATTCTTTCACTGTAATAGCTACTGTAAATTGGACAGTGCAGTTAGATGAACAATCATTTAAGCTTTCTGCCCATATCAGATATGTCTATGTCCTGGGACATTTTCTTGTTACTTACAACCTCATGCTAATCACATTAGCCTACGCTAGCTCAACCAACCCCCGGGGGGCTCCCCCCGATCCCGTAGCGGTTTTAAAGAAGGATTTTTAAGCCTTGAGACATGGATTGTGTATGTGTGCCATTAAGAAAGTGAATGGGCAAGACAAACGATTTAAGTGCCTTTGAATGAGGAATGGTAGTAGGTGCCAGGCGCCCTGGCTTGTGCCAAGAACTGTAACACTTCTGCGTTTTTCACACTCAACATTTTCCCGTGTGTATCAAGAATGGTCCACCACCCAAAAGACACTCAGCCAACCTGACACGATTGTGGGAAGCATTGGAGTCAACATGGGCCAGCGTCCCTGTAGGACTCTTTCGACCCATTGTAGAGTCCATGCCCCGATGAATTGAGGCTGTTCTGAGGGCAAAAGGGGGGGTGTAACTCAATATTAGGAAGGTGTTCCCAATGTTTGGTATAATCAGTGTATGTTATACCAATACTGATACACCACTTTTGTCATGGGTCTTTTTTAAATGTATTTGTCACATTCCACTTTGGGTCACAGTCCCCACAATAATCATAGTTAATATACAATAATAATGAAATGTTGAAATACAATAAATACGTCTACATATTTCATACATTTCTTTATGGATAATTGAGTTCTACTCTGAAAGCTTGGCAGCAGCAGCAGAGACGTGCAACGCTTTGTGTGAGGAATGTCAAGGAGCCCAACATCCGATAAACATAATGATAGGTGTGGAGTTAGGCTTATTACCGGCTCAAAGTGCAAACCAGGGCAGAGGGTACAAGGGAACAAGTTCTACCCTAGCAAGGCAAGCACCAGGGTCTTGACGAGCCGAGCTTCGATTGGAAGCCAGTGGAGTGTGCAGAGGAGCGTGGTGACACCTAAGAAGAACACCAGGCGGGCTGCGGCATTCTAGATAAGTTGCAGTGGTTTGATGCCACAATCAGGGAGCCCAGCCAACAGAGAGTTGCTGTAGTCTTGAGGGGAGATGACATCTGCCTGAATTAGGACCTGCCTGCTTCCTGTGTGAGGAAAGGTCGTACTCTACGGATGTTGTAGAGCATGAACCTGCAGGAGCGAGTCACTGCTTTGATGTTTGCTGAGAATCACAGGGTGTTGTCCAGGGCCGTGCCAAGTTTATTTGTACTCTGGAAGGAGGACACCGCGTTGTCAACCGTGATGGAGAGGTCTTGGAGCGGGCAGGCCTTTCCCGGCAGGAAGAGCAGCTTGAGATTGAGGTGGTGGGCCAACATCCAAGCTGAGATGTCTGCCAGGCACGCAGAGATGCGTGTCGCCACCTGGGTGTCAGAAGGGGGAAGGAGGAGAGGAGGATGAGAACAGAGGAGAGAGAGTCAGCTTTGGCAGTGAGGAGAGCCTCCATAACACAAGAGAAGAGCAGTCTCGGTTGAGTGAACCGTCTTGAAGCCTGACTGGTTAGGGTCTAGAAAAAAGCCATTGCTTAAAGAAAAAAATAAGCAAACACGCTTGGTGTTCGCCAAAAGGCATGCGGGAGACTCCCCAAACATATGGAAGAAGGTACTCTGGTCAGATGAGATTAAAATTGAGCTTTTTGAATATGACGGAGCCAAGTGAATTGTTGTATAGAGAGAAGAGGAGAGGGCCTAGAACTGAGCCCTGGGGTACACCAGTAGTAAGGGTGCGTGGTGCAGACACAGATCATCTCCATGTCACCCGGTAGGAGCAGCCTGCCAGGTAGGATGCAATCCAAGAGTGTGCAGAGCCTGAGACGCCCAGCCCTGAGAGGGTGGAGAGGAGGATCTGATGGTTCACAGTGTCAAAGGCAGCGGATAGGCCTTTGAGGATGAGAACAGAGGAGAGAGTCAGCTTTGGCAGTGCTGAGAGCCTCCATAACACAGAGAAGCGCAGTCTCGGTTGAGTGAACCGTCTTGAAGCCTGACTGGTTAGGGTCAAGAAGATTGTTCTGAGAGTAATAGAGAGAGAGTTGGTCAGAGACAGCAGGCTCAAGTGTTTTGGAAATAAAAGAAAGAAGAGATACCAGTCTGTAGTCAGAGGGGTTGAGTGTTGATTTCTTGGGGAGGGGAACGACTCTGGACATTTTGAAGTCCGAGGGTATGCAGCCAGTGGCCAGGTATGAGTTGATGAGGGAAGTGAGGAATGGGAGAAAGTCTCCAGAGATGGTCTGGAGAAGGGAGGAGGGGATGGGGTCAAGTGGGCAGGTTGTCGGGTGGCCGGACATCTCCAGTCGCAGGATTTCATCTGGAGAGGGAGGGGAGAAAGAGGTCAAGGCGTAAGGATTTTCTGAGTGTCGTCAACCTTTTTCTCAAAGTGGTTGACAAAGTCATCCACAGAGAGGGAGGGGGAGGAGGTGGTGGATTAAGGAGGAAGGAGAACGTGGAGAAGAGTTTACCAGGGTTGGAGGCAGAAGCTTGACATGTTGAATAACAGAAAGTGACTTTAGCAGCAGATATGGAGGAAGAGAGAGGAAGGCGTGAAAGGAAGATAGTTCCTCAGGAAGTTTAGTTTCCCTCCGTTTCTTTTCAGATGCCTGCAGTCCTGTTCTGTTAGCATGCAATGAGTCTCTCAGCCACATAACGGGAGGGGGAAGTCAGGCTGGGAGGACATGGACAGTGAGAGTCAAAGGATGCAGAAAGGGAGGTAAGTACGGCCGAAGAGGCAGAGACAGGAAGAAGAAGGATTTAGCAGAAGGAAGAGAGGATAGGATAGAAAAGGAGAGAGTATAGAAGAGGAAACAACAACTTTAACTATTTTGGCAACGTAGTCTGTAAAGACACATATAATAAATGGGAATTTCAACAATATTGTCAGACTGTAATAAAAAAAGGAAAATGTATATAATTTCACGTGATATAATATAAAGAAGTCTTACTGTAGGTTTGGTCTTCACTGGCCTAATTGTGTATCCACACGACTTGGCCCTCCACTGTTCTCATTGTTATCTAAGGCTTCAAGGTATGATCTAAAAGAAAAATATATAAAATATGAAGCACAGGATACATTTGATGGGTTGGTGACAATTGAGAGACAAACATTGAAAATTGCTTTGATACATTTAACTGTAATAATGACAATTCCATTAGTTAGAAAAACTATTTTGAAATGGCTTTACCAACCTTGCATGCATTCCCTTGTAGGAGAAGGCGGTGTTCTTCGGCAGGAAGTGCAGCATCAGAGAGTGGTACGCCTCTAGCCCTGATGTCTGGTAGTCAGTGGATAGTTGAGAAATGTCCTTCAGGATCAAGGCCCCATGTAGAATATTCTCCAACCCCACTGAGGTGCCACAGTCTGGAATTCAAATTAAAAACAGAATGAACCATGTATATTCTCAGATTGGCTGTTCTGTAAAAGCAAATGTACTACATGTTGGATATGGACACTTACATGGTTCCAGCCACTCCTTTGTCCATTCCTCTGCTTGCAGTGATGTATGAGGACACAAAGGCATGAGTGGCATCGGTAGGTTGGTGTCTTGGCTCTGTATGTGGTGCAGTGCAACTTTTCATTTTGGCACAATCAATTCCTGCTTTCTTCAGGAGTCACATGACCAGTAGAGGTGGTTGATAATGGAGTTCTGCCACAGCCCAACATCATCGCGTGGATTTTCTTGCCCGCAGCTAATCCCAGTAGAAAACAGGTAATAGAAATGTACACATAGATGAGTAGAATAATCATATCCAGTTATATAACACAAAAGTTGGTGTCTTGGTTCTGTATGTGGTACAGTGCAACTGCCAGTGCAACCGCCAAATATCAAAGCGATGATTTGTATCTGGTATGTTCTCCCGGATCCATTTAGTGATCTGCCTGTCTCGTCAGTGATGAGGGTTTCAACCACAAGCTAAGATCTGTCAACGAACTGCTTAATCTTCTTCAACCCCTCCAGCTCACACCGTGTGGTGCTCTTCGCTTCATTGCTCTAAGATACAAACAAAAAAACAAACACACATCAAGGGCAATTAAGCAAATCAGATTTGACAAATCAATAGAGCAGATTGTTGAACGATTTTACAGTACAAGAGAAATTGTTCTTACCTGAACAATTTCTATGTTCAAAATCTTGTTGATTCTCTGTTCAACAGCAGTGAATGTCCCAAACCTTGCAGAGTGCCTGGGACTATCACTCCAATCTGCTGCCAAGACCAGATCTCCACCCATTTCCTGGAGGGTTTTGATGGTGCCACTCTGCTTGACATCCCATGTCTTGAGGACTGCTGACTCAAGGTGACGGAAGAATGTGCTGCGGTGAATGGTGGCCACTCCCATCTTGTCGAGCTTTTAGAGGACTTTGGTCGGCATACACCCTCAAATCAAATCAAACTTTATTTGCCGCATGCGCCGAATACAACAACTGTAGACTTTACCGTGAAATGCTTACTTACAAGCCCTTAACCAACAGTGCAGTTCAAGAAGAAGAAAATATTTACCAAGTAGGCTAAAATAAAAAGTAACACAATTAGAATAACAAAAACGAGGCTATATACAGGGGGCACCGGTACCGAGTTAGTGTGCAGGGATACAGGTTAGTTGAGGTAATCTGTACATGTAGGTGGGGGCGAAGTGCCTATGCATAGGTAACAAACAATCAGCGAGTAGCAGCAGTGTACAAAAGGGAGAGGGGGGGGGGTCAATGTAAATTGTCCGGTGGCAATTTTTATGAATTGTTCAGCAGTCTAATGGCTTGGGGGCAATTTTTATGAATTGTTCAGCAGTCTAATGGCTTGGGGATAGAAGCTGTTGAGGAGCCTTTTGGTCCTAGACTTGGCGCTCCGGTACAGCTAGCGGTAGCAGAGAAAACAGTCTATAACTTGGGTTACTGGAGTCTCTGACAATTTTATGGGCTTTCCTCTGACACCGCCTATTATATAGGTCCTGGATGGCAGGAAGCTTGGCCCCAGTGATGTACTGGGCCGTTCACACTACCCTCTGTAGCGCCTTACGGTCAGATGCCGAGCAGTTGCCATACCAGGCGGTGATGCAACCGGTCAGGATGCTCTCAATGGTGCAGCTGTAGAACCTTTTGAGGATCTGGGGACACATGCCAAATCTTTTCAGTCTGCTGATGGGGAAAAGGTTTTGTTGTGCACAACTGTCTTGGTATGTTTGAACCAGGAAAGTTTGTTGGTGATGTGGACACCGAAGAACTTGAAACTCTCGATCCGCTCCACTACAACCCCGTTGATGTTAATGGGAGCCTGTTCGGCCCGCCTTTTCCTGTAGTCCACGATCAGCTGCTTTGTCTTGCTCACATTGAGGGAGAGGTTGTTGTCCTGGCACCACACTGCCAGTTCTCTGACCTCTTCCCTATAGGCCGTCTCATCATTGTCGGTGATCAGGCCTAACACTGTTGTGTCGTCAGCAAACTTAGTGATGGTGTTGAAGTCGTGTTTGGCCACACAGTCATGGGTGAACAGGGAATACATGAGGGGACTAAGTACACTCCCCTGGGGGTCCCCAGTGTTAAGGATCAGCGTGGCAGACGTGTTGTTGCCTACTCTTACCACCTGGGGGCGGCCCATCAGGAAGTCCAGGAACCAGTTGCAGAGGGAGATGTTTAGTCCCAGAGTCTTTAGCTTAGTGATAAGCTTCGTGGGCACTATGGTGTTGAGGCTGACGTTTGGCAACTCGAACCCTCAACTCCCTCCATAGATTTTCTATGGGATTAAGGTCTGGAGACTGGCTAGGCCACTCCAGGACCTTAATGTGCTTCTTCTTGAGCCACTCCTTTGTTGCCTTGGCCGTGTGTTTTGGGTCATTGTCATGCTGGAATACCCATCCACGACCCATTTTCAATGCCCTGGCTGAGGGAAGGAGGTTCTCACCCAAGATTTGACGGTACACGGCCCCGCCCATCGTCCCTTTGATGCGGTGAAGTTGTCCTGTCCCCTTAGCAGAAAACACCCCCAAAGCATAATGTTTCCACCTCCATGTTTGACGGTGGGGATGGTATTCTTGGGGTCATAGGCAGCATTCCTCCTCCTCCAAACATGACAAGTTGAGTTGATGCCAAAGAGCTCCATTTTGGTCTCATCTGACCACAACACTTTCACCCAGTTGTCCTCTGAATCATTCAGATGTTCATTGGCAAACTTCAGACGGGCATGTATATGTGCTTTCTTGAGCAGGGGGACCTTGCGGGCGCTGCAGGATTTCAGTCCTTCACGGCATAGTGTGTTACCAATTGTTTTCTTGGTGACTATGGTCCCAGCTGCCTTGAGATTATTGACAAGATCCTCCTGTGTAGTTCTGGGCTGATTCCTCACCGTTCTCATGATCATTGTAACTCCACGAGGTGAGATCTTGCATGGAGCCCCAGGCCGAGGGAAATTGACAGTTCTTTTGTGTTTCTTCCATTTGTGAATAATCCCACCAACTGTTGTCACCTTCTCACCAAGCTGTTTGTCGATGTCTTGTAGCCCATTCCAGCCTTGTGTAGGTCTACAATGTTGTCCCTGACATCCGTGGAGAGCTCTTTGGTCTTGGCCATGGTGGAGAGTTTGGAATCTGATTGATTGCTTCTGTGGACAGGTGTCTTTTATACAGGTAACAAACTGAGATTAGGAGCACTCCCTTTAAGAGTGTGCTCCTAATCTCAGCTTGTTACCTGTATAAAAGACACCTGGGAGCCAGAAATCTTTCTGATTGAGAGGGGGTCAAATACTTATTTCCCTCATTAAAATGCAAATCAATTTATAACATTTTTGACATGCGTTTTTCTGGATTTTTGTTGTTATTCTGTCTCTCACTGTTCAAATAAACCTACCATTAAAATGATAGACTGATCATTTCTTTGTCAGTGGGCAAACATACAAAATTAGCAGGGGATCAAATACTTTTTTCCCTCACTGTATGTACACAATACAAATAGTCTGGGAAGCCATTTGATTGTTTCTTCAGGAGTCTTATGGCTTGGGGTTAAAAGCTGTTGAGTAGCCTTTTGGACCTAGACTTGGCACTCCGGTACCGCTTGCCATGCAGTAGTAGAGAGAACAGTCTATGACTGGGGTAGCTGGGGTCTTAGACAATTTTTAGGGCCTTCCTCTGACACCGCCTGGTATAGAGGTCCTGGATGGCAGGCAGCTTAGCCCCAGTGATGTACTGGGCTATACGCACTACCCTCTGTAGTGCCTTGCGGTCAGAGGCCGAGTAGTCGCCGTACCAGGCAGTGATGCAACCAGTCAGGATGCTCACGATGTTGCAGCTGTAGAACCTTTTGAGGATTTGAGGACCCATGCCAAACCTGATACCAAAATGGCAGCAGAAAGGAGCTGATTCCCTGCTGGCACCCTCCCGATTATAGGCTAGCTGGACCATTTCCTCACATGCTTGCACGACCTGCAGATCTGCGTGATGTTGAGCACTCTTCCTCTGGCTGTTGACATAGTCTTTGGACTCTCCCCACCACACCCAACACAGACTTGGAAAAGCTTCATCAGTTGGGACTGGAACAAAATAAACATATTCTCCTCATTCAGGCTGGCTGAAGCTTCAGGCTCCATATGAGTGAATAAAATATATGTCAGACATTATTATAACATCAGACATTTTTACAGACGCTGTAGGACAAACAAAGGTGTGTTGACAATTCAAAATATGTACACCTATCACGTGTGCTCCCTCTCCAGCCTCTAGGTCACCAGGCTGCTCGTTATGGCGCACACCTGTCACTATCGTTACACGCATTATGACACTCAACTGGACTCCCTCACCTCCTTGATTGCCTGCCCTATATATGTCACTCCCTTTGGTTCCTTTCCCAGGTGTCATTGTTTCTGTTGCTGTTTCATGTCTGTGTGCTGTTCGAGTTTCTTGTTTTATATTATGCTCCGTTTAGTTATTAAAACACTCACTCCCTGAACTTGCTTCCCAACTCTCAGCGCACAATGTTACAACACCACTACTCACCCAATGATCACATCTTCTTCATCCTCAGCTGGGATGTAGTCCTCATCCTCCATGTAATTTCCATCGCCATAGATTTCCTCGTTCCACTCCTCCAAATCCAGGTCCAACTCTTCATCTTCTCCAATTGATATAAAAAGCACAAATTGGGATTGCAACATTGTGTTGATTGATTGGGATGTAGAAAATACAGTATATGCATTATCTGAAGATGTCAGATCAGTAATTCGATCTAATCATCAATCAACATCCATTTACTGCAATGCAATGACATTGACCAATAGGACCATCTGCAAACATTACTTTAGTTGACGTTAGCCAGCTAGGCAAGTTAGAGGTGGCTGGCTAGCTCCCATGTCTTAAACCCAGGAACGTGTCAACATGTTTTTGGAACACAGTCAGAACTCGACAAGCTGGATAAGTTAGCTAGCTAGCAGGGAGAGGGGCTATGACACGTTAGCTAAAGTTATTTGGTCAAAAACATTGCAGGCAGCGTAGCCTTACCTGTAACATTACTAGTATACAGGCAGCAACCTTATAATAAATGTTAGTTAGCCGGATATAACAATATAAAAATGTTTGCTAGATGATGGATAGATGTAATTTATACAAAATACATAGCTAGTTTAATTAGCCATTAAGTATAGGTATATTAGAGGTTTACCACATTGAACTTACTCGGTTTATCTCCATCACTGCTGACACTTGCGATGTTTATTTTTATTTTTTATTTATTTCACCTTTATTTAACCAGGTAGGCAAGTTGAGAACAAGTTCTCATTTACAATTGCGACCTGGCCAAGATAAAGCAAAGCAGTTCGACAACATACAACAACACAGAGTTACACATGGAGTAAAACAAATATACAGTCAATAATACAGTAGAAAAATAAGTTTATGTACAATGTGAGCAAATGAGGTGAGATAAGGGAGGTAAAGGCAAAAAAGTCCATGGTGGCAAAGTAAATACAATATAGCAAGTAAAACACTGGAATGGTAGATTTGTAGTAGAAGAAAGTACAAAGTAGAAATAGAGATAATGGGGTGCAAAGGAGCAAAATGTACTGGTAGGTTGGTAGGAAACAGAAGTTGCAGGCTTGACATATACGCTCGGCACAGCACCTGGTTTCAGTCAGAGTCTCATTACCTCATTACCTGCCTTCCACTGGTTATAGTCATCGAAGTCCTGCAGGGTGAAATAAGCAGTTCCTTTAACATTACTCCAATTTGCTTGCTTGAACTGGACAAACCGGTCCCACTCCAAAGCTAGCTTCTCATTTTTGGGCCACAAATGAGTCGTGACCTTGTCCTTCTGGGTAATACTGCACTCAACCACTACCAAATGCACAGGAGAAGAGCAGATGCAATTTTTCACATAAATGTAGCTATATGGTCTCTTTTTCGTGGATGTACATAGTAGCTCACCAGCGCCAACACTTGGTTTTGAATGTAATTACATGCTAGCATGGCTAGTAGCTAACGTTAGCCAGCTGGAACTAGCCAGGTAGCACCGGTTCTCCATATGACATTGAGAAACAGTGAATTGTGGATAGTTCCAAAGAAATAAGTTATTAACTCTGCAAAAATGCAAAAACATATGTTTGTATTTATAGGTAACCAGATCATGACTACAACTAAGTCTTTGACCACACTTTGGTGAGTTAAAAACTCATGCTTCCTACCCTTTAAAACCTACTTACTACTGTTAAAACCCCTAGTTGTTGGTACACTAGGGTTATCAATGCTGCCAAAGCCTTTTATTCATTCTTTCAAAGTAGTTTTAATAACATTTCAAGGGAGAGGTTTCAAAGAAATTCCTGGAAAAGCGTCAACATCGGCTGCCGTTTTAAGCTTTGTGCTGCAGCATTGGTGGCATGAAGAAGACTTTCATTTGGCAAAAACCAAGATGAAAGAAATTCTTGGGCCTTGTGTTTAATGTCAATGGAAGATGAGCATAAAGGTTGGAGTTGTGCATGTGTATCTAAACTTAGTGTTTGAAATATTATTTTCACAAAGGTCTAGTTTGTGACCAACGTTGAATGTGATGAGAGCTTGGTGTAGACTCAGCGTTTGAGTTTTGCGTTTATAACCAAGAAACAGACACAATATCACATCCACAGCTTCCTGTAATGGCTGTCGTGAGAGAGAGTAGACCAAGGTGCAGCGGAGTTAGTGTTCATCATTGAATATTTAATAGCAGAAAGAACACTATACAAAATTAAGGAAAACCGACAGCCAAACAGTCCTGTCAGGTGCAAAACACTAACAGAAACAATTACCCACAAAACCCAAAGGAAAAACATGCTCCTTATGTGTGACTCCCAATCAGCAACAACGAACTTCAGCTGTGCCTGATTGGGAGCCACACACGGCCCAAAACAAAGAAATACAAAAAACCTAGAAAACGAACATAGAACGCCCACCCAATGTAACACCCTGGCCTAACCAAAATAAAGAACAAAAAACCCCTCTCTATGGCCAGGGCATTACATTACCCCCCCCCCCCAAGGTGCGGACTCTGACCGCAAAACCTGACACTGAAGGGGAGGGTCCGGGTGGGCCTTCTTACGGCGGCGGCTCAGGTGCGGGACGTGGCCTCAGCTCCACCCTCGGCGTCGCCCTCGTTGGTGGCGCACCTGGCCGCGCCGAAGGTCTGGTGGGCAACCCTGACTGCGCCCGGCTGGTGGGCGGTGATAGCTGCGCCCGGCTGGTGGGCGGTGATGGCTGCACCTGGCTGGCGGGCGGCGATGGCTGCGCCCGGCTGGCGGGCGACCCTGGTTGCGCCCGGCTGGCGGGCGACCCTGGTTGCGCCCGGCTGGCGGGCTTCCCTTGCTGCGCCCGGCTGGCGGGCGTCCTTAGCGGCTCTGGCGGCACTGACCTAGGATTCACCAGGCTGAGGAGACATGTAAGAGGCCTGGCCCTAGGCGCAGGCACAGGACTCACCGGGCTGGCGGGCGGCTCTGACTGCTCTGGACAGGCGGGTGGCTCCGGACAGGCGGGCGGCTCTGGCGGCTCCGGACAGGCGGGCGGCTCTGGACAGGCGGGCGGCTCTGGCGGCTCCGGACAGGCGGTCGGCTCTGGCGGCTCCTGACTGGCGGGCGGCTCTGGTGGCTCCGGACTGGCAGGCGGCTCTGGCGGCTCTGGACTGGCGAGACCCACTGGAGGCCTAGTCCTAGGAGGCGGCACAGGATGGACCAGGATGGGGAGACCCACTGGAAGCCTGGTCCGAGGAGGAGGCACAGGCTTAACCAGGATGGGGAGACCCACTGGAGGCCTAGTCCTGGGAGGTGTCACAGGACGGACCAGGATGGGGAGACCCACTGGAGGCCTCGTCCGAGGAGGAGGCACAGGCTTAACCAGGATGGGGAGACCCACTGGAGGCCTAGTCCTGGGAGGTGGCACAGGACGGACCAGGCTGGAGAGATCCACTGGAGGCCTGGTGGAGGAGGCACAGGATAAACCGGGCTGTGGGGGAGCACTGGAGTTCTAGACTTGACGCTCTTTACCCATACTCCAGGCTGAATGCCCACTTTGGCCCAGCACGGGCGGAGAGCAGGCATTGGGCGAACTGGACCCTCCCAGCGCCCTGGAGACACAGTGCGCAGAGCCGGTGCAGGATACCCTGGCCAGAAAAGGCGCACTGGAGACCAGACGCGCTGAGCTGGCATAACCCGTCCTGACTCGATGCCTGCCCTCGCATGGCACTTGCGGGGGGCTGGCCTATAGCGCACCGGGCTATGCACGCGTACTGGGGACACCGTGCGCTTTACCGCATAACACGGTGTCTGACCAGTACTGC
Organism: Salmo trutta; assembly: GCF_901001165.1. Lineage (NCBI taxonomy): Eukaryota > Metazoa > Chordata > Actinopteri > Salmoniformes > Salmonidae > Salmo > Salmo trutta. The sequence goes on along the minus strand of NC_042978.1, from coordinate 7,487,719 downwards.
GCTGCCTCCTGTAAGCACGGGGAGTTTGCTCAGGTCTACCGCCTGACTCCGCCAATCTCCCCGTGTGCCCCCCCCCCCATTTTTTGGGGGGGGGCTGCCTCTCGTGTCCGTTGCGCTCCCTCTCTTCGTACCAGCGCCTCTCAGCTCTAGACTCTTCTATTTCCCATTGCGGGCGGCGATAATCCCCCGCTTGAGCCCATGGTCCTTTCCCATCCAGGATTTCCTCCCAAGTCCACGACTCCAGATAGCTTTTCTCCTGGTTCTTAACCTTGCTCTGCTCCTTACTCCGCTGCTTGGTCTTCTTGTGGTGGGTAATTCTGTAACGGCTGTTGTGAGAGAGAGTAGACCAAGGTGCAGCGGAGTTAGTGTTCATCATTGAATATTTAATAGCAGAAAGAACACTATACAAAAATAAGGAAAACCGACAGCCAAACAGTCCTGTCAGGTGCAAAACACTAACAGAAACAATTACCCACAAAACCCAAAGGAAAAACATGCTCCTTATGTGTGACTCCCAATCAGCAACAACGAACTTCAGCTGTGCCTGATTGGGAGCCACACACGGCCCAAAACAAAGAAATACAAAAAACCTAGAAAACGAACATAGAACGCCCACCCAATGTAACACCCTGGCCTAACCAAAATAAAGAACAAAAACCCCTCTCCATGGCTAGGGCGTTACACTTCCCAACATCTAGCTTTGCACTATATGCCATTTTAGTGATCTTGTCATATTCGTGAATGTAGGTGGCAGGGAAGTCAGGCGCAGGAGAAACCAAGTTGGTCAAATATGGAGTATTTAATGAAAAACAAACTCCATAACCAAAGTACAAAATAAAAATGGGTAAAGGATACCCGTCTCACACCGATACACAAATCCACGTAACATAACATACAAACAATCACCGACAAGGACATGAGGGGAAACAGAGGGTTAAATACACAAGTAATTAATGGGATTGGAAACAGGTGTGATGGAAGACGAGACAAAACCAATGGATAATGAAAAACTGATCAATGATGGCTAGAAGACCGGTGACGCCGACCGCCGAGCACCACCCGTGCAAGGAGGGGCATCGACTTCGGCAGAAGTCGTGACAGATCTCGACCCCAATATGCATCACCCTTTTTGGAGTGTTATATACCTTTGGTCCTGAAGTGGAATAGAAGCCTTGATTGTATGTCTTTTTATATTAGAGCGTCTGAGAGTCTTTGATTGTTCAGCAACACTGCCGTGTTCAGTCCCTCTAAGCCTAGTGCGTCTCAGCTCCCCCATATAATAATATATGCAGAGATGGAGGAGTGGAGTCACATAATTGCAGCACTGGGGATTAAGAGCTCAGGCACCTGAAGGTGAGACACTAAGACACCCGCCATCATAGATCATTGGGGAAACCAGGCCAACCAGGAACAGAAAGCCGCCTGACAACAATATTTGACTGTCATAACATTTGTTCCAGCTCTAGATTATTAAAACTCAATCCATTATTCTGACTCCATGCAATCCTCCCCAATGTCTTCATACGTCAATTACTACTGATAGTTTTCAATATTGAATAGTCTGGGTGATGTGTTAATAAGGAAATGCACTTCTGCTGTAGTCATAGACGCGTCAATGTTTCACGAGGCTACTGGCTAGTCTTGTAACTGGAACACAGTACAAGGTGCACACTTTCTTTATTGAATTATAGCTCTTATAGTTCCCTAATAACATGCTAACATGTCTTCAATCAGGAATGAAAGCCCTGACACAAAACAAACATGGACTATGTGTACATACTTTACTGAACCCTACATATCCCCTCGAGGAAAGCCTCCATTTCCTGTGCTTTTCCTCTCAGCACTTTTGAGCTGGAGTCGTAATTAAAAAAGCAAAGGAGGAAAGGACACACTTTCCTCATGTTAATTATCTACCGCCATACACTAGCGACTCTCCTCCAACACTCGCAACTCTCCTCCAACAGCATGGAAGGGATTTCATTTGAATAATATTGAATTTAATCAGCGTGCTGAGAGGGGGAGAGAAAAGAGAGAGGTAAAGAGAGAGCACAGGAAATATTTGCAGCCTCCCCCAGGGAGAGCGGGGGACAGGTATTAAGTTGATTAACTTGTGTATGAATACAATAAAATAATAATTCCTTAGGCCCTCTCTCCCCCTTCAGTTTTTGTCGCTCTAGCTTGTTCCCTGTTGCTATCCATTTCCCTGTTCAGGCTATGCTACACAAGGCCCTGATAACTGGGATTCTAGTATTCTTCTTGCACATTAAGCAAGCATGTTGGAATTGATAAGACATTGATAAGACGGTTGTTTCACACTGGAAACATTGCACACGTACACAAATATGTTTTCTGCTGCCATAAGGGAAATTTAGTTTTTCTTATCTCAGAAACCCAGTAACAAGTTTCAATTGAACAGAGCCCTCCTCCATTAACATTGTCACAAGTGACAGTCCCTTGTCTGTCTCCCCTGCCTGTCTGGCAGAGCCACAGTGAACGGGACCAGTCAGTAGAGCAGCACTGTGACACTGCCAGAACAGATGAACTGTCTGGAGACATGTAACAGAAGCACTCCAAGTGGTAATCGAGACATTCACCCTCAGTGGATCTGATTGGCTGTTCCTCCCTCTCTGACAGATTGCACCCCGGGAGGACATGCTCTCTATTCTGCGATCGCAGAACTTCCCCTCTTTCCTTCCCTCCCTCAATCGTTCTTTATCACACCCAACACTCCTACCACCTCCACGTCGGCGCCCCATTTGGTGGGAGTGTCGTTTTTGTTGTTATTTCAAGGAAACCAAATGCTTCCTTCCCACATCCACTTTATCAATGTTAATCTTATTCAACCCTTGTGTGATGTTTCAGTCTGTGGAACCCATTTTCAATGTTTACTCAAATAAAAATTATACAATTACATTTTTTTTTCAACCTGAGACTCATTGGCCTTGGCTCATTTTCTGTGAGGAACATGTAAAATAACACATTTTCATTGAGTGCACACTGTGAACCCCCCCTACACATTTATATTACATATGTGGTGTTCGGGTCCCGAGGGTAATAAAAGTGTGGAAAAGTGTGTAGGTGAAAACAAATAAAAATGAAATAAAAAGGTTTGCTGCGTGCCTTCAACATGTCTTCCACCTCCCTGGGCGTACTGATTCAACATAGCACAATATCCTGTCTGTCTCCCTTTACCCTTTGTAGTGTGTGAAACTACACAATGTCTTGCGGGAACCTGCACAATGTTATTCCAATAAATTATTTCGATACATTGTAAAAAAAATTCCGTATTTTCCCACACTCTACCCCAGCCAGGTGTAAATTGGGGGACGGACACAACAAATAAATAGCTTTGTGGCTCATTACCACAATCAATCAGTATGGCAAAAAATGATCTCTGCTTAGAGGGCATTAGACATTTTTTTTTGCAGAGAGAGAAGCTTTTTATTCAACAACGAAGATGGCGTAGCAGTCAAACGTCTTAGTCTTTGTCTTGTCGTGTCCCGTGTATATATCTTTTTACCTCGTATATATTTTTTATATTTTTAACCTCAATTTCAACATACTCTCCTGCAACCCACCTCACCCAATGTGGTATGGATCTGCTATTTTCTATACTTTTGAACCGGAACCCCCAACAGAAGCTAGCCAGCTAACTAGCTACCAGCTAGTAGTCAGTTAGCCACTGCTAGCGGTCATCAGCTAACCTCAGCCCGGACAACTCCTGCCAGTCTGCAAAGCGAGATTCAACCCAGAGCATATCGGACTGCTTTTTCTCTACAACATCTACACATCTCCGGATTCCTACCGCAAGCTCTGAACCTTTTCACCTGGACCATCACAGCTAGCTGCTATCCAAGTGGCTATGTCTTCCCTGTGGCTCAGTTGGTAGAGCATGGTGTGTGCAACACCAGGGTTGTCGGTTTGATTCCCACGGGGGGCCAGTACAAAAAAGAAAAAAAAAAAAAGCATGAAATGAAATGTATGGGTTCACTACTGTAAGTTGCTAAATAACAATTTTTTTTAATGTAAAATGCTACTCCTGGCTAATGTCTCTGTCCCAATGCAAGCACCAGTTAGCCTGGAGCTAGCCTCGTGCAAGGCCCATCTCCCGGCTAACTGAAGAGGTCACATCTTGGTCTACAATACCTATTTTGCCAATTGGCCTGGACCCCTTTTACTGCCTACACGGAGCCCCGCCATTCCATCACGACTGGTCTACCGATGTAATCCTCCTGAAGGCCCATCTGCTAGCCGTCTAGAGCATATTGGACTGTTTTTTTTCCTTCTCTACCATATCGCCACATCTCCGAATTCCTACCGCAAGCTCTGAACCTTTACACCGGATCATCGCAGCTAGCTAGCTGCTATACGAGTGGCTACTCCTGGTTAACGTCTCTGCCTGGAGCTAGCCCTGAGCTAGGCCCAACTCCCGGCTAGCTGAAGAGGTCCATCAGCCAATTTCTTGGGCTACAATTCCTATTTTGCCAATTGGCCTGGACCCTTTTACTGCCTACACGGAGCCCTGACGATCCATCATGACTGGTCTGCCGACGAACTGTCCGAGGGGGCTTCAACAGACTCTTCCATTGCGACGTCCCCTAAGGCCCTTCTACTAGCCTGCTAGCCCCGGCCCGCTAGCTGTCTGAATCGCCGTGTCTCTAGCTCACCTAGCTGCTCACTGGACCCTATGATCACTCTGCTATGCATGCCTCTCCCTAATGCCAATATGCCTTGTCCTTTGCTGTTTTGGTTAGTGATTATTGTCTTATTTCACTGTAGAGCCTCTAGCCCTGCTCAATATGCCTCAACTAACCCTTTTGTTCCACCTCCCACACATGCGGTGACCTCACCTGCTTTAAATGGTGTCTCTGGAGACAAAACCTCTCATCATCACTCAATGACTAGGTTTACCTCCACTGTATTCACATCCTACCATACCCTTGTTTGTACATTATGCCTTGAATCTATTCTTCCGTGCCCAGAAACCTGCTCCTTTTACACTCTGTTCCGAACGCACTAGATGACCAGTTCTTATAGCCTTTAGCTGTACCCTTATCCTACTCCTCCTCTGTTCCTCTGGTGATGTAGAGGTTAACCCAGGCCCTGCAGTGCCTAGCTCCACTCCCATTCCCCAGGCGCTCTCATTTGTTGACTTCTGTAACCGTAAAAGACTTGATTTCATGCATGTTAACCTGTTATGGATAGGGAGCAGTATTTTCACGGCCGGATAAAAAACGTACCCGATTTAATCTGATTATTACTCCTGCCCAGAAACTAGAATATGCATAGAAAACACTCCAAAGTTTTTAAAACTGTTTGAATGGTGTCTGTGAGTATAACAGAACTCAGGCCAAAACCTGAGAAGATTCTGTACAGGAAGTACCCTGTCTGACCATTTCTTGGCCTTCTTGATCATCTCTATCCAAAACAGGGGATCTCTGCTGTTACGTGACACTTCCTACGGCTCCCATAGGCTCTCAGAAGGCGGCAAAAAGCTGAATGGTGGCTTTGCAGGCCCTGGCTGAAAAACATTAGCGCATTTTGATAGTGGTCGATCAGAGAACAGAGACTGGAGGCGCGTGCACGAGGCAACCCCATGTTTTTATTCTTTCGTCTTTGAACGAAAACAACGACTCCCGGTCGGAATATTATCACTTTTTTACGAGAAAAATAGCATAAAAATTGATTTTAAACAGCGGTTGACATGCTTCGAAGTACGGTAATGGAATATTTAGAATTTCTTTGTCACGAAACGCGTCGGGTGCGTAACCCTTCGTCACCCTTGGATAGTGTCTTGAACGCATGAACAAAACGCCGCTATTTGCATATAACTATGGATTATTTTGAACCAAACCAACATTTGTTATTGAAGTAGAAGTCCTGGGAGTGCATTCTGACGAACACCTGCTAGCGGAACACCTGCTCCAATATCCAATGATAGGCGTGGCGCGAATTACAAATTCCTCAAAACTCCAAAAACTTCAATTTTTCAAACATATGACTATTTTACACCATTTTAAAGACAAGACTCTCCTTTATCTAACCACACTGTCTGATTTCAAAAAGGCTTTACAGCGAAAGCAAAAAATTAGATTATGTCAGCAGAGTACCCAGCCAGAAATAATCAGACACCCATTTTTCAAGCTAGCATATAATGTCACAAAAAACAAAACCACAGCTAAATGCAGCACTAACCTTTGATGATCTTCATCAGATGACACACCTAGGACATTATGTTATACAATACATGCATGTTTTGTTCAATCAAGTTCATATTTATATCAAAAACCAGCTTTTTACATTAGCATGTGACGTTCAGAACTAGCATTCCCACCGAACACTTCTGGTGAATTTACTAAATTACTCACGATAAACGTTCACAAAAAACATAACAATTATTTTAAGAATTATAGATACAGAACTCCTTTATGCACTCGCTATGTCCGATTTTAAAATAGCTTTTCGGTGAAAGCACATTTTGCAATATTCTGAGTAGATGGCTCGCCATCACAGGCTAGCTATTTTGACACCCACCAAGTTTGACCCTCACCAAACTCAGATTTACTATAAAAAAAATTGGATTACCTTTGCTGTTCTTCGTCAGAAGGCACTCCCAGGACTTCTACTTCAATAACAAATGTTGGTTTGGTTCCAAATAATCCATAGTTATATCCAAATAGCGGCGTTTTGTTCATGCGTTCAAGACACTATGACGAAGGGTTACGCGCCCGACGCGTTTCGTGACCAAAAAATTCTAAATATTCCATTACCGTACTTCGAAGCATGTCAACCGCTGTTTAAAATCAATTTTTATGCGATTTTTCTCGTAAAAAAGCGATAATATTCCGACCGGGAGTCGTTGTTTTCATTCAAAGACGAAAGAATAAAAACATGGTGTCGCCTCGTGCACGCGCCTCCAGTCTCTGTTCTCTGATCGACCACTATCCAAATGCGCTACTGTTTTTCAGCCAGGGCCTGCAAAGACATCATTCAGCGTTTTGCCGCCTTCTGAGAGCCTATGGGAGCCGTAGGAAGTGTCACGTAACAGCAGAGATCCTCAGTTTTCAATAAAGAGAATGTAGAAAGCCAAGAAATGGTCAGAGAGGGCACTTCCTGTAAGGAATCTTCTCAGGTTTTGGCCTGCCAAATGAGTTCTGTTATACTCACAGACACCATTCAAACAGTTTTAGAAACTTTGGAGTGTTTTCTATCCAAAGCTAATAATTATATGCATATTCTAGTTTCTGGGCAGGAGTAATAATCAGATTAAATCGGGTACGTTTTTTATCCGGCCGTGAAAATACTGCCCCCTATCCATAACAGGATAACTCACTGTGCACTATCAACTTAAGCTCTAGAACAGGTTTCTAAAGTTTCCGAGCTCTAGGTCTGATGGTTCTTTGATGGTGCGAACTCCGGTATCTATTGCAGGCTCTGTGTGTCTGTAAGCCCCACACTGTGTTACTCCATCCTTGCTGTGTGTGAGTTTTTCTTGGACATCTGATGGGAAAAATAACTGATGTACAGTTCATGAGGGGTGCCTAATCACACATATGAAGTTTTGGAAAGATGAGACCTTTTTAACCCTTCAAAACAGCCCCTATGACCCCAATTTAAGGCACTTCCGGTTGGCACAGGAAGCTGAAAGTAAACACATATCCTCCTTGGGTAGGCTTTTACAGAATCCTGAGTTTCAAGTCTTTGTGTTAAGAACTGATTGATTTACAGAGGGTTGAATGTAGTGTTTTTCACAAACTGCAGGTTGGGTATATCAAAACACTTTTAGGGTGAATTTAACCACTTCCGGTTGCTCCAGGAAATGTAGAATCAACACAGGTAGTCCTCATAGTGGCCTGATGGATTGTCATCGAAGACAGTTTGATATGACATTCATAACCCACATAGGCTTCAGGTTGAATTTAGGGGAGCAGGCAATGTATTCTTATGGGGAGAGATGTCATTGTAAACTGTTAGATGAAAACACCCTGTTTTCACTGTTAAGGGTTAATGCCACACGGTCAAGGTTAGGCTTGCGCAGATCGGGAGGATCTTAGGAATGTTCCTGTGGTTGAATTGTCCTTCTAACCCTAACGGTTCTGCCGCTGTCACCCAAAAGGACCTGCAATTTAGGCCAGGCTCCATTTTGGGCATACATTTTTGCATGGTCGCTGCGGTCAGACAGAGCGAGCTACGGTCAAGTGGGGCATCTCCTTGAACTCGGCATGGCCTAGAGACTACGGTGATGCAATTTCCCAACGCTTTTAGTGGTGAGTTCCGTCTGTCATTTTGGTGATGGTTCATCACTGTTTAAATGGACAAAAGTCAGTCAGCGTCCATCAGTCAATAAGATATCATTCTGACACCAAACTGACACCAAACCCATTTTGTCCAACTCGTTTAGAAGCCAACTATCACATATTTCAGAGCAGGCCCAAAATTCATAGCACCTTCTGTGTAAACCATAATAAAAATATAAAACACGTACTTACGTTCTATTTGCGGGTCCAGTTCCGACATTATGTGTAGGCCTAGTTGAGGCGACCCCGAATCCCAAGTTTTGGCTCGATAGATAGAGCCCGAGCAGCAACCTTAATTAGTGCTGAAAATGCACTTTTTCCAGGCGTTGCTACGGGTTCCCTGAAAGACCTATCGGACAGAAACTTTAGGGTCCATCTCTATGGGCCGAGGCAGTTTCAACCACCTAGTCTTGTGACTCTGGAACTTTTCTAAATGTCATCATTTTCGCGATGGTCAAAATGAATTGAAGTCATTGCAAATGTACGAGGCTGTTTCTTGGCCTGAGACCTTTCTAGAGCCACATAACTCACCGTGCACTATCGACTTAAGCTCTACAACATGTATATACAGTTTCAGAACTCTAGGTCTGACGGTTCTTTGACAGTTTGAACGCAGGTAACTATCACAGGCTCTGTGTGTCTATTAACCTCACACTGTGTCACTCCCAAGTGACTGTGTGTGTGTGATTTCAGAAAATCACAGAAAATCATAGATATCACGTAGAGCTCCGAAACCCACCGTAACGGATTCGTCTGAACATGCCGCAACTGGATCTGTAACTTTTTTGGGAAAAAACCCACATTTCTTTAACCATCACGAATTGTACGATTTCTCATGAATTACGATAGATAAATGTCTGCTTCTTTTTTTCCTGACACCGTAGGTTCATGTACTTTGACTTGAAGCGGTCAAATTAGCGCTCTATTACCATTTTTTACCTTTAATCCCAAAAAATGGGCATTAACTCAAAAAGCGTTGAAGCCTAGACGCCATCATGTTTTCCATTTAGGAGAAATGGCCATGTCACTTTGGTGATGTTTTGTCCATTTGCAATAAGCAGCCAGTCGCCATCTGGTGGAATTTACCGGAACAGCAGAAAAATGACAAAAATGTGAAGATTTTATAAAATGGAAACCAGATGTCCGAGAGACTGCATTTGATGACTTCCCGGAAGATCTGGCCCTGGGGCATGACCTGAGGTCTTCGGCCTATTTTAGAAACATTTGTGGACATCTAATAAGAGACCGTACATTTGCAATATGGAGATCCTCATCAATCATATGGGAAATGCCATTGGCGTCCCTTAAGTAGGAAATCAAAGGCTAGCTTTTTCAAACAGAAATTTGCATCCTGTAGCACAAACTCCAAAAAGTTCTGGGACACTGTTAAGTCCATGGAAAATAAGAGCACCTCCTCCCAGCTGCCCACTGCACTGAGGCTAGGAAACACTGTCACCACCGATAAATCCACAATAATTGAGAATTTCAATAAGCATTTTTCTATGGCTGGCCATGCTTTCCACCTGGCTACCCCTACCCCGGTCAACAGCTCTGCACCCCCCACAGCTACTTGCCCAAGCCTCCCCCATTTCTCCTTCACCCAAATCCAGATAGCTGATGTTCTGAAAGAGCTGCAAAATCTGCACCCCTACAAATCAGCTGGGCTAGACAATCTGGACCCTCTCTTTCTAAAATTATCCACAGCAATTGTTGCAACCTCTATTACTAGCCTGTTCAAACTCTCTTTCGTATCGTCTGAGATCCCCAAAGATTGGAAAGCTGCCGAGGTCATCCCCCTCTTCAAAGGGGGAGACACTCTAGACCCAAACTGTTACAGACCTATATCTATCCTACCCTGCCTTTCTAAGGTCTTCGAAAGCCAAGTTAAAACTTCTTATGGATCCCTTCGCGTGCCAATCCCTTTAGCGGGATCGATTTGACAACACCCAGTGAAATTGCAGCGCGCCAAATTCAAAAATAGAAATACTCATAATAAGAATTCATAAAGCATACAAGTGTTATACATCGGTTTAAAGATTAACCTCTCTGGGATAGGGGGTGGTATTTTCACGTCCGGATGAAAAGCCCAGAAGCTAGTGTCCCACAACCTCTCTGGGATTTAACTTCTTGTTAATCCAGCCGCAGTGTCGGATTTCAAAAAGGCTTTACGGCGAAAGCAGACCTTGCGATTATCTGAGGACAGCGCCCAGCATACCAATACATGAAAATCAGATTTCAACCAGACAGGTGCTACACAAAAGTCAGAAATAACGATATAATTCATGCCTTACCTTTGAAGATCTTCTGTTGGCTTTCCAAAATGTCCCATAAACATCACAAATGGTCCTTTTGTTTGATAAATTGCTTCTTTATATCCCAAAAATGTCAATTTATTTGGCGCATTTGATTCAGAAAAACACCGGTTCCAAATCGCACAACATGCCTACAAAGTATCTAACAAGTTACCTGTAAACTTTGTCCAAACATTTCAAACAACTTTCCTAATCCAACTTTAGATATTTTAAAACGTAAATAATCAATAAAATTTAAGACTGAATATACTGTGTTCAATAGCGGATAAAATGAATGTGGACGAGTTCCAAGTCACGGGCACAAAACAAAAAAGTACACTTGGCTTGACACTCAGAAAGGAAAGGGCTACTTCTTCATTTCTCAAAGGAAAAGTATCAAATATTTCTAAAGACTGTTGACATCAGTGGAAGCCGGATGGATTGTGCTCGGGGTTTCGCCTGCCAAATCAGTTCTGTTATACTCACAGACATTATACAAACAGTTTTAGAAACTTCAGAGTGTTATCTATCCAAATCTACTAATAACATGCATATCCTACCTTCTGGGCATTAGTAGCAGGCAGTTTACTTTGGGCATGCTTTTCATCCGGACGTGAGAATACTGCCCCCTAGCCAAAAAAGGATTTATTAACAAACAGGTCACCGACCATTTCGAATACCACCGTGCCTTCTCCACTATGCAACCTGGTTTCTGAGCTGGTCATGGGTGCACCTCAGCCATGCTCAAGGTCCTAAACGATATCATAACCGCCATCGATGAAAATACAATACTGTGCAGCCGTATTCATTAACCTGGCCAAATCACCACATACTTATCGGCAGACTCAACAGCCTTGGTTTCTCAAATGACTGCCTCATCTGGTTCACCAACTACTTCTCAGACAGAGTTCAGTGTGTCAAATCGGAGGGCCTGTTGTCTGGACTTCTGGCAGTCTCTATGGTGCTGCCACAGGGTTCAATTCTCGGCCCGACTCTTTTCTCTGTATACAATAATGATGTCGCTCTTGCTGCTGGTGATTCTCTGGTCCACCTCAACGCAAACGACACCATTCTGTATACTTCTGGCCCTTCTTTGGACACTGTGTTGACTAACCTCCAGACGAGCTTTAATGCCATACAACTCTCGTTCCATGGCCTTCAACTGCTCTTAAATGCAAGTAAAATTAAATGCATGCTCTTCAACCGATCGCTGAACGCACCTGCCCCCCGTCTAGCATCACTACTCTGGACGGTTCTGACTTAGAATATGTGGACAACTACAAATACCTAGGTGTCTGGTTAGACTGTAAACTCCCCTTCCAGACTCACATTAAGCATCTCCAATCCCAAATTAAATCTAGAATCGGCTTCCTATTTCACAACAAAGCCTCCTTCACTCATGATGCTAAACATACCCTCGTAAAACTGACTATCCTAACGATCCTTGACTTCGGCGATGTCATTTACAAAATAGCCTCCAACACTCTACTCAGCAAATTAGATGGAGTCTATCACAGTGCCATCCGTTTTGTCACCAAAGCCCCATATACTACCCACCACTGCGACCTGTATGCTCTTGTTGGCTGGCCTTCGCTTCATATTCATTGCCAAACCCACTGGCTCCAGGTCATCTATAAGTCTTTGCTAGGTAAAGCCCCACCTTATCTCAGCTCACTGGTCACCATAGCAGCACCCACCCGTAGCACACGCTCCAGCAGATATATTTCACTGGTTGCACATTCATCTTCTGCACATCTATCACTCCAGTGTTTAATTGCTAAATTGTAATTACTTCGCCACTACGGTCTATTTATTGCCTTACCTCCCTAATCTTACCTCATTTGCACACACTGTATATAGACTTTTCTATTGTGTTATTGACTTTCCATTTGTTTATTCCATGTGTAACTCTGTGTTGTTGTTTGTGTCTCACAGCTTTGCTTGATCTTGGCCTGATTGCAGTTGTTAATGAGAACTTGTTCTCAACTGGCCTACCTGGTTAAATAAAGGTGAAATAAAAAAAATAAAAAATAGTGTGGAAGGAGCGTCTTCCACTTTGGAAGATGAAGAATATTCCAAACACGAGGATCATGTCTCTGTCAATTCAGAGTCTGACAGGGAGTTGGAAGAAGTGGATGAGATTGACCCTCAGCCAGCCCGTCAGCAGCCAGCCCTAGGACCAGCCCGTCAGCAGCCAGCCCGTCAGCAGCCAGCCCTAGGACCAGCCCGTCAGCAGCCAGCCCGTCAGCAGCCAGCCCTAGGACCAGCCCGTCAGCAACCAGCTCATCAGCAGCCAGCCCTAGGACCGGCCCGTCAGCAGCCAGCCCGTCAGCAGCCAGCCCGTCAGCAGCCAGCCCTAGGACCAGCCCGTCAGCAGCCAGCCCGTCAGCAGCCAGCCCTAGGACCAGCCCGCCAGCAGCCAGCCCGTCAGCAGCCAGCCCGTCAGCAGCCAGCCCTAGGACCAGCCCGTCAGCAGCCAGCCCGTCAGCAGCCAGCCCTAGGACCAGCCCGTCAGCAGCCAGCCCGTCAGCAGCCAGCCCTAGGACCAGCCCGTCAGCAGCCAGCCCTAGGACCAGCCCGTCAGCAGCCAGCCCTAGGACCAGCCCGTCAGCAACCAGCTCATCAGCAGCCTGCAGGAGGAGAAATATGGATGTAAAAAAATTGTGAAATTGAATTGTCTTCTTGCCCAAGGAATGAGCCACCCCGCATGGCTGCAACCAGGGCCGACGTGGATGGTGGTTATTCATGTGCAGGACATAAAGTCTTCTTTTGAACTGTTCATCCCAGACACCATCCAGAAAATCACTCTGGACTGCACTAATTTGGAGAGAAGGTGTGATTTTGGAGAGAGATGGAAGGAGATGGACCTAACTCATTTACATGCATACTTTGGGTTCTTATCCTTGCTGGTGTTTTCAGATGGGGAATCCACAGAATCCCTGTGTGATGCAGAAACTGGCAGAGAACTTTTCAGTGCAACAATGTCTCTGGAAAACTTCCACATTATTTCCAGGATTATCCGTTTCGATAACTGAGACACCAGACCAGTTCGGCGGCAGAGAGACAAGCTAGCTGCAGTCAGGTCAGTGTGGGACAAGTGGGTGGACCGCCTTCCCCTGTTTTACAACCCTGGCCCAACGTTACTGTTGATGAGCAGCTTATGCCATTGATGAAGGACTTGTCATTAGTGCTGTTGTGCAGTTTGTTGCTACTTGGCTATCTGCCAAACTTTTCAGTTTTTACTTTTAATACATTTACGAACGTGTTCGTTTTTTCCTCACTCTACTTTTTTGATTAAACTTTTTCGCCCCGTGATGGTTTATCTGGACATGGTTCTACAGGATCTCCACCAGCCGAAGATTAGTAGCAACATTAACAATATGCCATCTAATTGTGGTCGCTGTACTTATAATATACAGGAGAACTATCGCCTTATGGTGAGGATAGCCGTGTTGCAAGCCCAGCTTCAGATGCAATTGTTAGGCAAGGTCAATTTAAGTGTAGGAAAGGATGAAACAGCATCTGTGCCACCAGTAAGTACAGCTAATAGTATAAATCCCCCCGTTCAGTCTCCGCAGTCGGACAATTTTCTTTTCTCAAGGCTTCTGGAAAGAAATGCTGTCGGCATACTCAACCGGTGTCGCTCATTCAGTCGACAGAAACTTTCAACCGGTTCTCATTAAGCAACCAATAAGCAACGAGTCGGAGTCAGAGGCCGAGCCTTCTCAGGTCTCTCCTCCACCCGTTACGGGGTCTGAGCTGCCGAAGCCTCCCACCATTAGCTCTGACAAATTGAAAACCCTAGTCACTGGTGACTCCATTACCCGCAATATTAGACTTAAAAAGAATCATTCAGCGATCATACACTGTTTACCAGGGGGCAGGGCTACCAACATACAGGCTAATCTGAAGATGGTGCTGGCTAAGGCTAAAACTGGTGAGTGTAGAGAATATAGGGATATTGCTATCCACATCGGCACCAACGATGTTGGGATGAAACAGTCAGAGGTCACCAAGCGCAACATAGCTTCAGTGTGTAAATCAGCTAGAAAGATGTGTTGGCATCGAGTAATTGTCTCTGGCACCCTCCCAGTTAGGGAGAGTGATGAGCTGTACAGCAGGGTCTCACAACTCAATTGCTGGTTGAAAACTGTTTTCTGCCCCTCCTAAAATATAGAATTTGTAGATAATTGGCTCTCTTTCTGGGACTCACCCACAAACAGGACCAAGCCTGGCCTTCTGAGGAGTGACGGACTCCATCCTAGCTGGAGGGGTGCTCTCATCTTATCTATTAAGATAGACAAGGCTCTAACTCCTCTAGCTTCTCAATGAGATAGGGTGCAGGCCAGGCTTTTAGCCAGCCTGCAAGCTTAGTAGAGTCTGCACAGTCAGTGTAGTCAGCTCAGCTATCCCCATTGAGACCGTGTCTGTGCCTCGGTCTAGGTTGTGCAAAACAAAACATGGCGGTGTTCGCCTTACCAATCTCACTGGAATAAAGACCTCCTCCATTCCTGTCATTATTGAAAGAGATTGTGATATCTCACATCTCAAAATAAGGTTACTTAATGTTAGATCCCTCACTTCCAAGCCAGTCATAGTCAATTAACTAATCACTGATCATAATCTTGATTTGATTGGCCTGACTGAAACATGTCTCAAGCCTGATGAATTTACTGTGTTAAATGAGGCCCCTCCTCCTGGTTATACTAGTGACCATATCCCATGCGCATCCCGAAAAGGCGGAGGAGTTGCTAACATTTATGAGGCCTCCAGGGCAGTATACAGCATTCCTCACTGAGTTCCCTGAATTCCTATCAGACCTTGTAGTCATGGCAGATAATATTCACATTTTTGGTGACTTTAATATTCACATGTAAAAGTCCACAGACCAACTCCAAAAGGCTTTCGGAGCCATCATCGACTGAGTGGGTTTTGTCCAACATGTCTCCGGACCTACTCATTGCCACAGTCATACCCTGGATCTAGTCTTGTGCCAAATATTGTGGATCTAAATGTTTTTCTTCCTAATCCTGGACTATCGAACCACCATTTTATTACATTTGCAATCGAAACAAATAATCTGCTCAGACCCCAACCAAGGATCATCAAAAGCCATGCTATATATTCTCAAACAACCCAAAGATTCCTAGATGTTCTTCCATACTCCCTACACCTACCCAAGGACGTCAGAGTACAAAAATCGGTTAACCAGCTAACAGAGGATCTTAATTTAACCTTGCGTAATACCCTAGATGCAGTCGCACCCTAAAAACCCCCAAAAAACATTTGTCACAACAAGTTTGCTCCCTGGTATACAGAAACTACTCGAACCATTTAGCAAGCTTCCAGAAAATTGGAAAGGAAATTATGTTCCACCAATCTGGACATTATCCGACTAGCTTGGAAAGACAGTACCGTGCAATATCGAAGAGCCCTCACTGCTGCACGATCATCCTATTTTCCAACCTAATTGTGGAGAATAAGAACAATCCAAAATGTATTTTTGATACTGTCACAAAGCAAACTAAAAAGCAGCATTCAACAAGAGAGGATAGCTTTCACTTCAGGAGTGATACATTAATGAACTTCTTCGATGAAAAATCATGATCATTAGAAAGCAAATTACGGACTACACTTTGAAACTGCATATTTCTCCAAAGCTCAGTTGTACTGAGTCTGCAGAGAACTGCCAGGAACTAGAATCAATAGAGACACAAACGTTTTTTAATCCTGTGTCTCTTGACAAATTCATGAAAATAGTAATGGCTTCTAGACCGTCAAGCTGCATACTGGACCCTATTCCAACTAAACTACTGAAAGAACTACTTCCTGTGCTTGGCCCTCCTATGTTGAACATAATAAATGGCTCCCTATCCACCGGATGTGTACCAAACTCACTAAAAGTGGCAGTAATAAAGCCTCTCTTGAAAAAGCCAAACCTTGACCCGGAAAATATGAAAAACTATCGGCCTATATCGAATCTCCCATTCCTCTCAAATTTTGGGGAAAAAGCTGTTGCACAGCCTTCCTGAAGACAAATAATGTACACGAAATGCTTAAGTCTGGTTTTAGACCCCATCATAGCACTGAGACTGCACTCGTGAAGGTGACAAATTACATTTTAATGGTGTCAGACCAAGGCTCTGCATCTGTCCTCGTGCTCCTAGACCTTAGTGCTGCTTTTGACACCATCGATCAACACATTCTTTTGGGAGAGATTAAAAACCCTAATTAGTCTACACGAACAAGTTCTTGCCTGGTTTATCTGTCGGAGAGATATCAGTTCGTCTCTATGGATGGTTTGTCCTTCGACAAATAAATTATACGTGTCGGCGTTCCTCAAGGTTCCTTTTTATGACAATTATTGTTTTCACTATATATTCTACCTCTTGGTAATGTCATTTGGGAAACACAATGTCAACTTTTACTGCTATGCGGACGACACACAGCTGTACATTTCAATGAAACATGGTGAAGCCCCAAAAACACCGGAAGCCTGTGTTTCAGACATAAGGAATGGATGGCTGCACTAGCGGTTCTGGGGGGGGGGGCAGTGCCCCTGTGACAACAATTTTGGACCCCCTTGTGGCCCCTCTAAATGTGGAGTATGAAATAATTTTTACATAACTGATTTTTGCTATCGTTCTTTTTTTACATCCGTTATTAGACAGTGGCAACGATGATGATTATGAACATGGTGTTTTGCCTGCTAATGCCTGCAATGCAGTGAAGAAAACGATATGACAACAATAACGTCTAATGTAACTGGCCCCTCTAACAGTACAAATTGCCCCAGCTTGGCCCCCCAGTTGAAATGGTCTAGAACCGCCACTGGATTGCTGTTGGATCTGACAATTAATCTTGATGGTTGTACAGTTGTCTAAAATAAAACTGTGAAGGACCTCTGTGTTACTCTGGACCCTGATCTCTCTTTTGACGAACATATCAAGAATATTTCAAGGATAGCTTTTTTCCATCCTCGTAATCAGAAAGGTTTTGTCCAAAAATGATGCAGAAAAGCTAATCCATGCATGTCACTTAGACTACTGCAATGCTTTACCCTAAATAAACTTCAGTTTGTGCTTATCACGGCTGCTAGAATCCTGACTAGAACCAAAACATTTGATCATATTACTCCAGTGCTAGCCTCTCTACATTGGCTTCCTGTTAAGGCTAGGGCTGATTTCAAGGTTTTACTGCTAACCTACAAAGCATTACATGGGCTTGCTCCTACCTATCTCTCCGATTTGGTCTTGCTGTACATACCTACACGTACGCTACGGTCCCAAGATGCAGGCCTCCTTATTGTCCCTCGAATTTCTAAGAAAACAGCTGGAGGCAGGACTTTCTCTTATAGAGCTACATTTTTATGGAATGATCTGCCTATCCATGTGAGAGACGCAGACTCGGGCTTGACCTTTAAAGTCTTTACTGAAGACTCATCTCTTCAGTAGATCCTATGACTGAGTGTAGTCTGGCCCAGGGGTGCGAAGATGAACGTCAAGGCACTGGAGCGACGAACTGCCCTTCCTGTCTCTGCCTGGCCGGCTCCCCTCTCTCCACTATGATTTAATCGATTGCATAATGGATTACAATGCCACAAAAGGAGGGGTGGACAATTTAGACAAGCTGGTGACTGGCTACAGCTGCAAAGGAAGATCCCTACGCTGGCCACTTGTGATATTCTTCAACATCTTGGACATCTCGGCATACAATGTGTTTGTCATCTGGATGGCGTTGAATCCAGATTGGAATAGAGGGAAGCTCCAGAGGAAACAGCTTTTTCTTGAGGAGCTGGCAAAGCATTGATAAGACCACAAATCCAGAGGAGGCAACATATCCCAAGGACCCCAGCTTCTGCAATCATCCTGAGGAGGATTCAGGAGGATGCTGGTGCCTCATCCTCCTGACCCACAGAACCAACAACTCCAATACCGGAAGTAAGTGTGAGTGATGTTGTTGCATGTGTGTGTCTGACTCTCCTACCTTGACCTGCTGTAACTATATATGTGAGTGAGTGACATGTTAGTGAAATTCCTGAACTAAGTGTTTTCATCATTCTAGATTACAGCCGGTAGCAACAAGAAGAAGCACTGTGATGTGTGTGGACCCAAGAAGGACAGGAGGACACAGTAAACATGCATCAAGTGCAAGAAATACATTTGCAACACACACACTGTAAAACTCTGTCCCTCATGTGGTGTGTAGACCGGCCTTAATTTGTGTTCAATGGGGCTCATTTATAATTTCCATAAAAGACTTTATGTAAAATTTGTCCTCACAATTTGTTCAGTTCAACGCAATAAACATCAACAGTGATGAAAACCTTGTTTCATTTATACTTGTTTAAGATAAACATTATTAATTCCACACGTTTTGATTATAATTGATTTTTGTTTACAACAATAACATTTTATCAATAAAAAAACTAATAGAGCTTTTATTAATAAATGTGATCTAGCAGGGGTAAATATTAACCATGTATGCGTTCTATATCGCATGTAATTACTATATAAGTCAACATCTAAGTATGAAGTATTTTTATGTAAATTATTATGGCTGTATTGTTTTAAAAACCCTATAATGTTGTGGGTCCATCAGACCTGCGAACATTTGTTGAATAACAAAAACATGAACACCACACAAGGGTGACGGTCTACCCCATTTGCGGGGGCCTTGTAAATTCATTACCGTCATTCACGTTGGCAAAGGCTACAACCTGTTCCCAGTCCCACTACCCCCTTTATAAATGGGATGGGCATTCACCTAATTAAAACCAAGGAGCTCCAACATAATTCTTCATTAAGCCGTATTGTGATAAAAGAGAGATAGCAGGACAAAACTGCTCCTTTAAGGAAAAGAAGCCCTTTGTAAAGAGGTGATTAATGGAGTTGGGGGAAGTGGACGTAATTGCCTGGCCCATTCCTCCCAGCTGGAATGCGGTGGTTCTCTGGGAGGCTGACCGTCAGTTCAGGCTGATCTGAGCACAGCTCCCTTTTATAGTGGCTCTTTGAGGAATACCATTGAATTATCCATGTCCTATGTTACAGTATGATGTACAGGTGTGGTATATATGGATTCAATCCCCCAACAGTTTTGATGGCCCCCTGTTATGACCTACCGATGTACAGTATTGTTGAACAATGTGTTGTCATGGTTGTCATCCTTTATTGCAACATAGTATGTATTTTAAGGCTTTGCCGGTGTGTATTTGTGTCTGGAGTAACTGCAACAATTTCATATCCCCACTCCCCTGGTCAAGCTGGACATATTTTTGTCAATGTTCCCCGGCAAAGACAGCTGGGTAAGGCTGGCACATCAGCACAGCCAGAGTCCACTGTGGGATGCCAGTTTGTCGTGACTCAGAGAAAGGGCACAAGGTGTGGGAGGGAAGAGGAGAAGAGGGCAGAACTTGTCAGATGGCCAACAGGCTCCAGTTGAGATGGGCAGTTTCGCCTCACTAGCCTGTGGAGCCATCAGCGCACTACGTTATCCATGTGGCTAGGGCCACACACGCACACACGAACATGCACACATAGGCACACACACACTGCTCTGATGCGGCTGCCTGGAGCATTGAATTGTGTGTGTGTGTGTGTGTGTATGTGTGCCTGCCTGCCCAGCTAACAACATACGTTCCCACGACTTTAAAGAACATTCCCATTAGGTCATTAACTAACATCTAGTAATGTTTCCAAGAGACCGTCCTAGGAACGTTTCAGGGGAACGTTGCAAGAACATTCATGTGTCCACTGTTGATTAGGATAATCTTCCATCAACTTCCCACCAAACATACATGGAACATGGTTGCCATGTTCTCAGAACATAAGATATTAATATTCTAGACACGTTAAATGAGAACGTTGCAAAAACATTAATGTGTCCAGCTCCCGACTGGGGCAGCGGTCTAAGGTACTGCATCTCAGTGCAAGAGGCGTCACTACAGTCCCTTGTTTGAATCCAAGCTGTATCACATCCGGCCTTGATTGGGAATCCCATAGGGCGGTGCACAATTGGCTCAGAGTCGTCTGGGGTAGACCGTCATTGTAAATAAGAATTTGTACTTAACTGACTTGCCTAGTTAAATAAATAAATAACAATATGTATTCTGTTGGTTAGGAGAAAATTCCATAAACATCCCACCAAACATATACAGAACATGGTTGCCATGTTCTCAGAACATCAGATATTAATGTTCTAGACACGTTCTCATGAAACATGTCTAGAACATTAATATTGTATATTCTGAGAACATGGCAACGATGTTCTGTGTATATTTGGTGGGACATTAATGGAATATTCTCCTAACCCTCAGACAACTGGGCACATGAACGTTCTTTCAACGTCCCATTAAACGCATCTAGAACATTAATGTTGTATATTCTGAAAATATTGTAACCCTGTTCTGTCCTCTTAAGGATCCACCCCTTTTTTTCAATTTTCACCTAAAATGAAATACCCAAATCTAACTGCCTGTAGCTCAGGCCCTGAAGCAAGGATATGCATATCTCATATTCTTTGTACCATTTGAAAGGAAACACTTTGAAATTTGTGGAAATGTGACAGAGATGTAGGAGAATATAACACAATAGTTCTGGTGAAAGATAATACAAAGAAAAAACCTAACGTTCTTTTGTATTTTGTTTTGTACCATCATCTTTGAAATGCAAGAGAAAGGCAATCATGTATTATTCCAGCCCAGGTGCAATTTCGATTTTGGCCACTAGATGGCAGCAGTGTATGTGCAACGTTTTAGACTGATCCAATGAATCATTGCATTTCTGTAAAAAAAAAATGGTATCAAGACTGCCCAAATGTGACTAATTTGTTTATTAATAACTTCTCATGTTCCAAATTGTGCACTCTCCTCAAACAATAGCATGGTATTCTTTCACTGTAACAGTTACTGTAAATTGGACAGTGCAGCTAGATTAACAAGAATTGAAGCTTTCTGCCAATATCAAATATGTCTATGCCCTGGGAAATTGTCTTGTTACTTACAACCTCATGCTAATCGCATTAGCCTACGTTAGCTCAACCTTCCCGTGGATGGGACACCGATCCCGAAGAAGCTATATAAATTCTGTTTGACAGTAAAGGAATATTCTCCCAACTTTAACACCAAAACATACTAAAAAGGTTCTTAGAAGGTTTTAGCTAACATAGATCAAATGTTTGCCTAACTAACGTAAAACTGGATACTCAAACATTAGGGGAACATTACGGGCAACATTACAAAAATGTTCTCTATCCCTAGAATTGTTAGCTGGGTGCCTGCCTGCCTGCCTGCCTGCCTGCCTGCCTGCCAGAGCCCGGGGTCAAACAGCCCAAGGACACGTGTGGTTGCTACGCTGGCTGTGCTGTCCCCAGCAGGCATATGTTCCCAGCCTCGGCAGCCCTGTGTCTGAAAGTTAAAGGGTCGCTGGCGCTGCTGCATTTTAATCTCCTAAATGGGACATCTCTAAATGCTATTATCTTCCATCTGCTGGTCCCCTATACTCAGGGAAGCAGGCAGGCGCTTCCTCTCTCCCTCTCTCTCTGAAAGTCATGACATGACTGAATTGTATACAACCGGTGCCTCACGCCCCATATCAATTTCTCTTACACAGACACACCCAGTACAGTACAGTATACAGCACGCATTCTTAACGCTTGAATATATTATCCCATCTTTGTATGTGCCAAGGTTCTGTGGAGTTGCTAGATCAAAGAGGTGAACGCTAGAAGGTGGATAGGGCAATAGGTCTGTTGTTGTATCTAGAGATAACTAGCGCTCAAGGTTTGAGTTTACCCTCACTCCTCGATCCTCCCAGATATAGATATGAATTGCTTTTTTGGAATTGTCTCACACATTCACACCCACACACGCACACCCACACACACACGTTGACTGTGCGGTAGATTCTGCTCTGACTGTCGTAGGGGCTTGTGAGCAATCTTCTCTTTGGATTCAGTGTGGATCTCATTCCAGGGGGTGGAATTAAACCTGACAATAGCCTAATCCCTGCGTAATTCCCTCTGTCCCATTTTATGGAGCAGGGTAGAGGTGAGGTGACCACCCAGCAGTGAATCTGCAGAACTGCACAGAAAGAGAGAGAGAGACCGAAATGACCCCTACATTTACAATACCCAAATGCCGGACAATAGGATGATTTTGCGGGACATTCGATTTTTTGGGGGTGGGGTGGGGTGGGGGGGCAGCTCCGATATATGTTTCTTATTGAATCTCATTATAGAGTATGCATAAAATGCATCCTCCAATTGCAACTGCCTATGCACAGACATATTGTCTCAATAACATGTTCTATTTTTAATACACTCAAACACCAAGTTAGGCATACCTTATTTCAAAATAGACCATCATCACTGTCAATCTGGAGCAGCAGGTAGCCTAGGGGTTAGAGCGTTGGACTACTAACCGAAAATGTTGCAAGATTGAATCCCGAGCTGACAAGGTAAAAATCTGTCGTTCTGCCCCTGAACAAGGCAGTTAGCCCACTGTTCATAGGCCGTCATTGAAAATAAGAAATTGTTCTTTAACTGACTTGCCTAGTTAAATAAATTATAATTCAGATCACCTTTTACCGGTGAAACGTCCTAACTAACTGCATCTGCATGCTAGTCATTTGATCTAAATCAGTTTCATGGGAATATGCATTTATATCTTGAATTACTGTTTTGTGAACAAAAAAAGCAGATGGTGGAAACAAACTATAGCCTAGCCTACAGCCTTCCTGTGTTTTATTTCAATCCAAGCACATTCTACCTAGTGGCGCTCAAGGTTGAGTTTTGGCTGCATGGGGAAAAAAAGTGTGACTACATTTACATTACATTTAAGTCATTTAGCAGACGCTCTTATCCAGAGCGACTTACAAATTGGTGCATTCACCTTATGATATCCAGTGGAACAACCACTTTACAATAGTGCATCTAATTCTTATAAGGGGGGGGGGGGGGTTAGAAGGATTACTTTATCCTATCCCAGGTATTCCTTAAAGAGGTGGGGTTTCAGGTGTCTCCGGAAGGTGGTGATTGACTCCGCTGTCCTGGCGTCGTTAGGGAGCTTGTTCCACCATTGGGGTGCCAGAGCAGCGAACAGTTTTGACTGGGCTGAGCGGGAACTGTGCTTCCTCAGAGGTAGGGAGGCGAGCAGGCCAGAGGTGGATGAACGCAGTGCCCTTGTTTGGGTGTAGGGCCTGATCAGAGCCTGAAGGTACGGAGGTGCCGTTCCCCTCACAGCTCCGGTTAACCATCCTAAAATCGAATGAGAAATGAGGTGGTGTTTTTGACGTAACAGTAACATTACATGCTATTATATGCTATTATATTTGTTTCTGTTATGTAGAATACACATGAATCATTATGTGATCTTCTAAGAAATTGATTCAGCTTTGATCTAACTTTATTAAAAAAGCACCATTGTGAGAAGTGTAGGAGCGACACTGACACTCCTGTGCGCGCCAGCAACTCTACACCCTTGCTCCCACTGCACGAAATGAGCCAATTGAAGCGCACCTAGCCTACTCTTTGCCTTTTTTTATGAAAATATGGGAATATTTGGCCAAGGAAACATTTCTGGTTGGTCTAAAACAGTTAAGGAAGGGAGACTTTTAAAACGGGATTGAGTGAAGTAGAGCAACTCATGAGCATGGAGAGCCTCACACGTTAGACGAAATTACCTTATTTCAGTGTAATACGGCTGTTTATTTAGGCCTACTTCTGTAGCTCATCAGAAGCACGCTGTATGTTAGTAGTTAGTCTAACTGTCCTCTCCAAGTTTAGCTGGAATGTATTAACCCGAAAGCATTTGAGAAATATGATTGGTTGGTGATAGGCCTATGACATAGGCCTTGCGCTGCGCAAAATATCTCAACAACCATTAGAGAAGTGTTTAACGTCATAAGCGCAACGCAACTCCAAGAGACAGGTTGGAATGTCTGACTCTTTTTCAAAATGAGTGGTGCTTGAATTTGTTGGTCAAATGCGGGACATGATTGTTTGGTTGTCCTGCACAATCTGGGACATGTTAGCACCCTATTCATAACCAAAAAAGGGATCAAGGTAATTGATAACAGGGTCTTTATTAGTCAGTTGGTTTACAGGGAAATGATCCTATTGCCCATAAAACTGCCCCGAATCCTCATCCTGTTGTGTCTTGCTAAGCCCTGTTGAAACCGTTGCTATTGGAGTAGCACTAATCAGCTTAGCCCACTGTAAATATGCAAATCATATTTGATGATTAATTGACCTCTTGGTTGTGCTGCCAAGCCTAGAGGCCCTGTACACATAAAAAAAACAGCTCAAATGTCAACAATGGAATTTGGAAATAAGTTATTATTTTAGAATGTGAAATAGATTGCTACTCATACTAACATTCATGTTCCTGAATATGACAAATTGATTCGCCGGAAACGGGGAGTTGCGAATCCACTAGACAATTTTTGCAAACATGCACTCCATTGTAATTGAAGTCCTGTTGCCCGAGGGGATGTTCCTTTTCCAGACCTAATTTGTTCTCTTAACAGCGTTGAAACACAGCTAAATCATCACTTTTTTTTGCTCTGAGAGGGCAGAACGAACAGGAGTGACTATTCAATATTAAGCATTGGAAGTGCCAAGATGTTTCGGCACGATAAGAGTGCTCAT
Organism: Salmo trutta; assembly: GCF_901001165.1. Lineage (NCBI taxonomy): Eukaryota > Metazoa > Chordata > Actinopteri > Salmoniformes > Salmonidae > Salmo > Salmo trutta. The sequence continues at coordinate 7,462,485 of NC_042978.1, read as the reverse complement.
ACTGTTAGCTGGTGATGCCCTTAATGCGCTGTTACTCCCGTGGCAGGACTGGGAGAGCGTGCTATGCCACCGAAGCATGTTTCAACTGAAGTGGGAAAAATCTATTATGTTTCTGTACAACCAGTGAAATTGGCTCTGCTCTTTCGTGTTTCATGTCCATAGGATATTTTTCCTCCTCTAATTTTTTTCTTTCATGATGTCATACTCTTCTCCTAGACTTTCAGCTTGAAGGCTCTGGCAGCCTTCTATCCTCTTTCCCCCCTTTCTCCCTTTTTTTTCTCCTTCCATTCACTCTGCCAGCAGGAGGGCCACGATTTCATGAACTTGGTTTGATGCTTGACTCCAGGGGCACAAAAATTGCTCCATGAAAACGTATGCCTCTACAGTTCCACTGAACTACAGAGGCATACGTTTATTAAGTACGGTTTATGAATTATATTCATCCATCCTCAACAATAGGCTAATGACCTTTTAGGAAGATCAAAACTTTCTGGTTGAAGAACAAAATGGTTTTCGTAAATCCAGAGCCTGTATAGATCATATCTTCTCGCTCTGTACAATAATTAGAAATAGATTACAAGAAGAGAAGCCTACTTTTGCATGTTTAAGTGATTTCCAGAAAGCTTTTGATTTTGTAAATAAGGATGTTTTAAGCCTATAGTTTGTTAAAGACAGGGGTTGATGGGAAATGTTATCATGCAATCCAGTCACTTTACAAAATACCAATTGCTTGTGTGCGTGTTAATGAATATCTTACAGACTGGTTTGGCACACTCTCGGGTGTAAAACAAGGAGATGCCTTATCACCGACTTTGTTTGCTATGTTTTTAAATTATTTGGCAAACAGTAAACAGTAACATTTTGGAGTAAGATATGATGATGAAATGCTAAGTATCCTTTTATATGCTGATGATATTATTTTGATGGCAGAAACTGAACAAGACCTGCAGAAAATTTTATTATGTGTAGTCAATTGGTGTAAAAGATGGAGACTCATGATCAACCAGACAAAAACACAGATAATGCATTTTAGATAACCAGGTACTAAGATAATTGTTTTTCAGTTTTGTTAAACTGAAGACATTCTTGAATTCACTAGCAATTAGAAATATTTTGGTATTTTTATTGATGAACATATTACTTTCTATACGGAACATCTGCCCGACTCAGCAAGTAGAGCTCTTGGGGGAGTTATAGGAAAAACAAAAACAATCAAAGATATTGTTATGCTACATATTCCAAACTGTATCAGACATGCATGTGTCCTGTTCTGTACTATTCAGCAGGGGTGTGGGGTGCCATTAGGTGTCTTAAAAACGAACATGTCCATAACAGAGCAGTAGGTTACTTTTTAGGTGTCCACAAGTTTGCACCTGTACTTGCAATAACTGGGGACATGGGTTGGGAACCCTGTGAGGTGAGATGGAAGGCGTGTATGGTGAGACTTTGGAATAGATAGTTGGATATGCCAACATCCAGAATAGCTAGTCAAGTTCTTTAATGGGATCTATCCATAGGGGGAGCCTGGGCAACTGACATGTCTGACCTTTTTCAACAGTCTGACTGTGAACATCTGTACGAAAACCAAATTAAGGGAGACATAGATATGATTAAAAAACAACTGTTGATGCAATATGAAAAAAAATGGGTGGAGGAGATTAATCATAAACCCTTATTGAGAAACTTTTCTTTGATTAAGGTTGAATTCGTGTGTAAGATATATATAATCTATAACCTACCTAAAAGCAAGAGAGGACCGAGCACAACCCCATTCTCATCGACGGGGCTGTAGTGGAGCAGGTTGAGAGCTTCAAGTTCCTTGGTGTCCACATCACCAGCAAACTAGAATGGTCCAAACACACCAAGACAGTCGTGAAGAGGGCACGACAAAACCTATTCCCCTTCAGGAGACTGAAAAGATTTGGCATGGGTCCTCAGATCCTCAAAAGGTTCTACAGCTGCAACATCGAGAGCACCCTGACTGGTTGCATCAATGCCTGGTACGGCAACTGCTCGGCCTCCGACCTCAAGGCACTACAGAGGGTAGTGCGTAGGGCCCAGTACATCACTGGGGCTAAGCTACCTGCCATCCAGGACCTCTACACCAGGCGGTGTCAGAGGAAGGCCCTACAAATTGTCAAAGACCCCAGCTACCCCAGTCATAGACTGTTCTCTCTGCTATCGCATGGCAAGCGGTACCGGAGCGCCACGTCTAGGACCAAAAGGCTTCTCAACAGCTTTTACTCCCAAGCCATAAGACTTCTGAACAGGTAATCAAATGGCTACCTGGACTATTTGCATTGTGTTTACCTAATACCTAATACCTAAAATTGCACTGTTTGTTAGGGCTTGTAAGTAAGCATTTCACTGTAAGGTCTACACCTGTTGTATTCGGCGCACATTACAAATACACGTTGATTTGATTTGATTTGAGATCACTATGTGAACAGGTAAGATCAGTGATATATTCTCTGTGTATTGAAAC
>NC_042978.1:7362500-7457500 GCF_901001165.1 Salmo trutta | reverse complement strand
GTTTTCATTACATTCTGGCTGCGTCCGAAATGGCACCCTATTCCTATAGAGCACTACTTTCTCACAATGGGTCATACTGTAGTCCAAAGTAGTGCACTATTTAGGGAATAGGGTGCCATTTCAGATGCAACTGTAGTCTTCAATGTGTTTAGGTCCACAGTCATTTAATTTCCTTCCTTTAAATGGATTCAGCAGTACAGCCAGTTTTTACCTGGCTCCAGGCGGCAGGTCATTCCTTCATCAGCCATACAACAGCAGCCAAGCCCTTTCCCCTGGTTGAACTCTCCACTTGCTCATTTAGCTCGCAGAAATACTACAAGAAAAACCAGAGGACCTTATTGACATCCTGGATTACATGTTATTGACTGAACCATTCTCCATTAGTCAGAGTGCCTACTCGAGCGTGTCTCGGAATAAGCACCTATCGTCACCTCTCCGAGATGTGACCTGTCATTCAAAGACACACGCCGCGTCGGTTGCTGACCTGGGGAACGGGGAATGATGGAACAGGGGCAGTGTGTTGTGGGAAGTGGCCCCTTTGGGTTCGTTTATGTACTGCCAAAGTGAGTGAGTCATGGTTCTAGGGCTTGGTGCTCGGTGCTCAAGCCTATGTGGTGATTGATAAGCACCAGGAAAGATTGCTCATCCGCTCTTTATTTATACACCCAACCCCACCCTCCCTTCCTCCCTGGCCGGCTCCTTCTGATGATGTACAGAGTGTTCCCAAGACTTTGACTTGAGTAATAATCCTGACTTTTACCTATTTTTATGTTTTATCAATCTCCTCGCGCCTCACTATACTCCCGTCCTCCCATCTTCCCTGAAGCATTCACCATGGGTGGCCATTGCTATTTTTATTTCCTCTTTCAGTCTGTTTGTCTTGCGAAGCCCTTCATCATTGTCTAACACGATTGACTTACAGCCGACATTTGCATCTGAAAACCACACAAAATCAAACGAATAAATAAATAGAAGGCGACAGAAGTCGCCCTGTTCCTCTTGTGAACTCGCTCTGTGATTACGCCGTCATGAGAACTGTAATACTGTTGAAAATGAAGGGTGGTTGATTGCCCAATGTTGTACTGGAGATGCGGAATGGTAATTTCCTTCTCAGTAGGGTTTGTTCTTAGTGTTTCAATTATTATTTTCTTCTTGGGATTTCAAGATGTCGAATACACTCTGTGCTCAATGACTGCAAACTGCCTCAGATGTTGTCTTATATTTTCGTAGAATGATTGCAGTGAGATTTTGATATTTTTGGGCGGCCTAGCCGCCACATCCTTTTTAGTGAGTGACGTGCAGTCAGGGTAGACAGAGAAGCCAGTGCTTACCCTGTGATAATCGAATAACATGTTATGTCACGTCTACTCCTGTGCTCGACATCGCCGGTATATTACGCACACCTGTTCCCCATCATTACGCACACATTTATTTGGCCCTCAGTTGACATCAGTCATTGGGTAGTATTGTTTCCTCTCACGTTCAGTACGCTTCTCATGTTTGTTCATCTGTATTGGTTCATTATTAAACTCAATTTCTGCACCTGCTTCCTGACTCCCGGTGTATAGTTACAAAATACTACATCAACAAATGGAAGCAGCAGAAAATCCAGACATCTCCCAGAGAGTCGGTGAACAGGGAGACCTAATCCACCAACACCACGACCAACTGGTGCAACTGGGTACGGCTATGGATGAGGTCCTCCGTATTCTCCAACGCCTCGACATCATCCGAGGGGCGTACCCTCCAACCAGCGGAGGACCCTTTACCACGAATCATTCCAGCGAACCAGAGTGGCTGTTGACCTGGGCACACACATCCCTCACTGCTGGACACACAGGTATCACGCTCACTATCCAATCCCTCTCCAAGAAGTACTGGTGGCCCACCTTGGCACAGGACGTCGCCCACTATGTCAGCTCATGCTCCGTATGTACCCAATCCAAATCTCCCTGGCATGCTCCTGTAGGGAAACTACTTTCCCTTCCCGTGCCTCAGTGACCTTGGTCACATCTGTCAATAGACTTTGTAACCGCCTTTCTGGTTATTGTTGACAGATTCTCTAAATCCTGCCGTTTTATCCCTCTCTTTGGTCTACCTACCACTCTCCAGGTCGCTGAGGCACTATTCCAGCAGGACTTCCGGTACTTCCGTAGGACATCGACTGTGGTCCCTAGTTCACATCACGGGTCTGGAAAGACTTTATGGAGAAGCTGGGGGTCACAGTCAGCCTCACATCCCGGTACCGGACTCAGTTCAACGGGCAGGTGGAGAGGACCAACCAGGAGCTGGGGAGGTTCCTAAGGAGTCACTGCCAGGACCGGCAGAGGGAGTGGGACCGGTTCCTTCCCTGGGCGGAATACGCCCTGAACTCACTTCGACACGCCTCCACCGGGCTAGCGTCCTGGGATATCAGCCGGCCCTGGCTCTGTGGAGTCCTAGCCAGACCGAGGCTCCTGTAGTGGACGAGTGGTTCCAGCGCGCAGAGGAAGTGTGGAACGCCGCACACTTGAGGCTCCAGCGGGTTGTCCGCCTTCAGAAGGATCAGGCGGACAGCCACCGCAGTGAGGCTCCCATGTTTCATCCTGGTGATCACTTCATTTTTATCTCAGTTTTATCTCCATTTCAGAAGCAGCGATGCATAGTAGGTTATTTCAATCTAAGCGGATCCCTATCAAGATGGAAAATGACAGCCCCTCTGTGATACCTCCATGTTCAGCTCAAATTCTCATGCACACCATCTGATCTACATAATTCCGTGGTGCAGGCTCTGGCTCCTTGGGGATGTTTCCAACAACCCCTTATATCCAACTGCTTTGTTTCCCCACATTCTTGCTTGTCAATCTTCGATGCGTGTCAGCTACAGGGATCATGGATGCACGCACTACCTTTGTTAATGCATAAAAGGAGCGAGAGAGTGTCACCCAGTCCAATTGCATTATAGAATGAAAAGCAATGCCTTTTTCCTGAGGACGACAGGGAGAGAGCTCTTGTGTTTGCAAAGACCATTGTTTTGCATTCACATTCTTTCATCCTCTACAGTGCTAAAACCCCTCCTGAATACCTCAAGTAAATGCCCGCTCCTTGACTGAGCATTCTCTCAGCTGTGTTTCCTTTGGGTTCTATGATGGGTTAGGATACCCAGAAGACACAATACTTCAGAACAGGTGAAGAAACGTGACGTCTTTTCCCTGCATGTGGAAATGCTCTTGAAAGCTCCTGTGGTACTGTCGACGTTATCATAAGTACCTGCAGAGTACGAGTCATTTGTGTCCTTATAAATATACAACTCTCCTATGGACACAAACTATATAGGCGATAAAAGGCATCCCTTCTGCACACATAGGGAAACGGAGGCGAGAACAGCGGAGTGTGAGGAGCGGAGGGAGGTCATAAACTTCTCAGTGGACTGAATCTTTTTTTTTTCCCTCGATCATTTTTTTCCTCTCCTTTCTGCCACTGCTCCTGGAAGTGGCCAGTCAGCAGAAAGGGATCGCTTTGTGTTAGAGAGAGCGGGGGAGGGGGTTACAGAAAAAGTGTCTTGTCAGAAATAAGTTCCTGCTTCTCCACTCAGCAGTTGACAGATACAAGGCAGGCAGGGAATGAATAGTGTGTTTCTGTAGAGGCCATAACCCCCGCCTCCACTACACACACGCACACACACACACACACACACACACACACACACACACACACACACACACACACACACACACACACACACACACACACACACACACACACACACACACACACACACACACACACACACACACACAATGTAGCGGCGCAAACTGTCACGAACCGGCTCGAAGCCCGTAACAAAAAGGCAGACAATGTGGAGATAAAATATATTTAAGAACTGAAGTAATAAACAATTGGTGTATGTAGTCAGTAGTGTAAGTGAGTGGTTGCGTGCATAGATGTGATAATGAGGGATGTTGAAAGGTGCCAAAGGAAACAAAGGAAATGTACACAAAAATGCCAAAATCAAACAGTGTGACTGCATGGAGAGAGTCTCCTCAGTGAATGGGGAAAAGGACTATTTATCCCGGGACACACCCAAATCGAACCAAATTTTTATTTTGTCACATACACATGTTTAGCAGGTGTTAATGCGAGTGTAGCGAAACGCTTGGCAAGTAGCGAAATGCACATGTGTGTGCCATTTTGCTCCCGGCTCCGCCCACTGACATCCTAATCAGGAAAACAAGAGCAAAGAGAAAGAATACCTCAGACAGAGTGGGAGGGTCGTCACAAAGCCATATTACAACCTATGTGTTGTGATAATCATGAACTGACTGAGCAGAGATTACGATCTGGCAGAGTGGAAGCGGCAGGACTGAGTATTTGTAGAGGTCTTGATTATGGAACGAGTTGCAGCTGGAAGGGATCTGCTCTGACTCCAGCACACCTGTCTCCAACCACACAATCACACAGAGAGGGAGAGGGAGAAGGAGAGAGAGAGAGGGTACAAGGGGAGTAAGTGCAGGTCAAGAAGACACCGGATGAACACCAGAGGGCGTAGCAGGAGCAGATGTGACAGTTTAGCTCAATGCTGATTGGCTACTATTTTATACTTTTTTTATCAAGGAAGGCCAAAAGCTCGCTGCCTTCCCTCCCTTACGCTTATCTCATGTGTAACTCTGTGTTGTTGTTTTTGTTGAACTGCTTTGCTTTATTTTGGCCAGGTCGCAGGTGTATATGAGAACTTGTTCTCAACTGTCCTACCTGGTTAAATAAAGATGAAATAAAAAAATAAAAAAATTATTCAATACTACGGAAAGCAACAATGTCATACTCTTGCTTCCCTTGGCATCCATGAATACACACCACTGTCGATATCCCCTAGTGTTTTGCAAACTCACTCACAGCACAACCGGAAGTGGTGAAAAATACAATTAAAGCAATTTTTTTGGTTATCAGCTACGTGTTGGAGGCAGTGTGGACAAATAGGTATTGTTCCTGTGGATACACTCCAATCCTCTCCACTTAAATTGACAGATCGTCTTTTAGCAGGAGCAAGGAAATGTGTAACAAAATGCTGGAAAAATGAACATGCACCTTCAAAAGATATGAGGTTAGGTCTATGCGGGGAACTTGCCGACATGGAGAGAATTACATCAGTCTTGCAACATAGACAGCAGAGGTATGAAGGTGTCTGGTCAGAGTTCCTGACATATCGCACTGGTCTTATTCTGTCATTTATGGCCTTTTTGTTTGTTTCTGTTGTTTTTGTGTGGCTTAATCCAAATTGTATACTTATTCAGACTCTTGAAATATTTGCTCTATACAGCCAAAATGAACCCTTGCCATGCGATTGTAACTATGCTCCTTAGTAAAAACAGCAAAGATAAATTGTGTATGTATGGTACATGTTCTTTAAGTGTTCTTCGATAAAAATATTTTGGGTTGAAAACTGTGGCCCTACATTATTAATTGATTAGCAATTGCTTATGATGATGCTGTCTATGCTTTATTGACAAGCTAAAGCCACGGCTTCATGCATTCTGGCCCATTAATTACAACGCTTTCTACCCAGTATACAGTTCTGTTGATGACCAGCCCCTCTTACAACATGGTGCACCATGGATCAAGATTCCAACATAACATTGCAACCCTATAGCCCTCAAATTCAAATCTGGACTTTGAAGCCCGTTCTGCTGCTTTTTTTCTCTCTCAATCTTCCCAGCTAACCAGGGACTGATTTAGATCTGGGACTCCAGGTGGGTGCAATTCATTATCAGGTAGTAGAGAAAACCAGCAGGCTCCAGACCTCGTATGGTAAGATGAATACCCTCGACCTATAATATTCTATCCTGTCCTATCTGCACTGATTGTATCTTGGACTGACCCTACGTACTGTACACTAGACTATACATACAAACAATATACACACAGTCACTCGCACACACTACATTGACACTCTCACACAAAACCCCCACACATTCGCATACACTACAGACGCCCACGCACACATAACACACACACGCAGACCGAGACAACACAAACACACACATACACATTACACACACACACGCGCACTCACACACTTTTACACTCATCATTTGCTGGTGCTGCTCTGTTCTTTATTTTGCTCTTATTATGATCTATCTGGATGCCTAGTTTATCCTGCATTCGGAAAGTATTCAGACCCCTTGACTTTTTCCACATTTTGTTACATTACAGCCTTATTCTAAAATGGATTTTTTTTAAATCCTCATCACTCTACACACAATACCCCATAATGACAAAGTGAAAACAGGTTTTTCGATTTTTTAGCAAATTTATAAAAAATAAAAACAGAAATACCTTATTTTCATAAGTATCCAGACCCTTTGCTATGAGACTCAAAATTGAGCTCAGGTGCATCCTGTTTCCATTGATCATCCTTGATGATTCTACAGCTTTATTGGAGTCAAGAAAACAGTGGTCTCCATCATTCTTAAATGGAAGAAGTTTGGAACCTCCAAGACTCTTCCTAGAGTTGGCCGCCCAGCCAAACTGAGCAAACCGGAGAGAAGGGCCTTGGTCAGGGAGGTGACCAAGAACCCGATGATCACTCTGACAGAGCTCCAGAGGTCCTCTATGAAGATGGGAGAAACTTCCAGAAGGACAACCATTTCTGCAGCACTACACCAATCTGGCCCTTATGGTAGAGTGGCCAGACGGAAGCCACTCCTCAGTAAAAAACACATGACAGCCCGCTTGGAGTTTGCCAAAAGACACCTAAAGTCTCTCACATGAGAAACAAGATTCTCTGGTCTGATGAAAGAAAAATGTAACTCTTTGACTTGAATGCCAAGCGTCACGTCTGGAGGAAACCTGGCACCATCCCTAAGATGAAGCATGGTGGTGGCAGCATCATGGTGTGGGGATGTTTTTTAGCGACAGGTACTGGGAGACTAGTCAGGATTGAGGGAAAGATGAACGGAGCAAAGTACAGAGAGATCCTTGATGAAAACCTGCTCCAGAGAGCTCAGGACCTCAGACTGGGGCGAAGGTTCACCTTCCAACAGGACAACGCAAAAGTTGCTTCGGGTCAAGTCTCTGAATATCCTTGAATGAATTAGCCAGAGCCCGGACTTGAACTTGATTGAACATCTCTGGAGAGACCTGAAAATTATTGTGCAGCGACGCTCCCCATCCAACCTGGCAGAGCTTGAGAGGATCTGCAGAGAAAAATGAGAGAAACTCCACAAATACAGGTGTGCCAAGTTTGTAGCATCATACCCAAGAAGACTTGAGGCTGTAATCGCTTCCAAAGGTGATTCAACAAAGTACTGAGTAAAGGGTCTGAATACTTATGTAAGTGTGATATTTCAGTTTATGTTTAATAAGTTTACAAACATTTCTTAAAACCTGTTTTTGCTTCGTCATTATGAGTTATTGTGTGTAGATTGAAAAAAAAAAAGTAATCCACTTCAGAATAAGGCTGTAACAAAATGTGGAAAAAGTTAAGGTGTTTGAATACTTTCTAAATGCACTGTTTCTACCTCAAATACCTCATCGCACATTGATATGGTACTGGTACTCCCTTTATACAGTGCATTCAGAAAGTATTCAGACCCCGTGACTTTTTCCACATCTTGTTACGTTGCAGCATTATTCTAAAATGGATAAAATAAAAAGGTTTCCTCATCAATCTACACACAATACCACAAATATTTCCACATTCATTACAAATAATTAACAGAAATACCTTATTTACATAAGTATTCAGATCCTTTGCTATGAGACTTGAAATTGAGCTCAGGTGCATCCTGTTTCCATTGGATGTTATATCCATTGGATGTTATTACAAGTTGATTGGAGTCCACCTGCGGTAAATTAAATTGATTGGATATTATTTGGAAAGGCACACACCTGTCTTTATAAGGTCCGACAGTTGACAGTGCATGTCAGAGCAAAAACCAAGCCATAAGGTCAAAGGAATAGTCCGTAGAGCTCTGAGACAGGATTGTGTTGAGGCACAGATCTGGGGAGGTGTACCAAATAATGTCTGCAGCATTGAAGGTCCCTAAGAACGCAGTGACCTCCTTTGTCATTATGGGTTGTTGTGTGTAGATTGATGAGGGGAAAAAAACGATTTAATCCATTTTTAGAAAAGGCTGTAACCTAACAAAATGTGGAAGAAAGTCAATGGGTCTGAATACTTTCCGAATACACTGTATAGCTCCATTCTACTGTATTGTACTTTATTTGACTGTTTTCGGAACTTTTTGAATAAGGCTCATGAGCAAGCCTCTCACGCTAAAGTCTACACCAGTTGTATTCGGTGCGTGTGACAAATAACATTTCTTTCCATTTTCCTGTTTTTTTTGTGTTCTATCACTCACGTTGTGTATGGCGTCCAGTTGTTGCTTACCCAAACTCTGACAAACCTAAGAGGGCAAAATGTTTTACACTACTAAGAAATGGGTCCCCTCATCCCAGGCTAGGGTGTGAATGAAGATTAAAGGATCCGATCTAGGACGGCTAAACCATAAAACCATTTACTCTACTGATGTGAGTGTTAGGCGGTGCTATTGATTTATCGATATTTTTTTGTATTACAGTATTCAGGCCAATGTTGCTTGCCCAGGTTGTAACTAGGGCTGTGACGATACTAGTATCGCAATATTCGCAATCAAATGAAAACATGAAGCAGACTAAACTCGTTTGGTCCTTTAAAAACCTGCTGTGCGTAAAATATTGTGTGATATAGCTTGGAAAATAAATACATGTGACTCCCGATGACGACATTATGACGTTTATTTCTAACGTCAGGGCTGATTTTGCTCAAGTAAAACCCACTTCTTGCTTTGTTTCTTAGCCACTATACTAACAAGTATGGCGATGCAGGAATCCTTCCCGCCCTAGCTGTGACCGTGACAGATTTGTGAAAGACTCTCTATGTCAATGAGTAAGACTATCCCACCATTCACACCAGATCAATAGATCTAGAAAGTCATCTTGAGGTGTGGCTACAATATGAGAAGCTCCACTTTGAGCCTTGATTGATTTCATTTGCCAGTTTAAAAAAATACATATACATTTGAAAAACTTGACAGCGATGTCACAAAAAGTATTTCCATCGTGGTCCCTAAATTCCATGGTGCTAAAACATTAACACATTATATAGATACAGACATGAAACAATTGTTCTATTCTTTGATCATCAGCCAGCTTTTGACATTGTTTTTAAACAAAGTTATGGTCGGCGTGGCTTTGAGTTGCTGTAGTAGTTTGTTCCACTCAACAGCGTCGGTATATAAAAAGGTGTTCTTACCTGATAGACTTTTAAATTTAAAATGGCAATATCAGAGTCTCTGTCTCTGGTGTTGTATTGGTGGACATCTCTAATATGAGTAAAATAATTCCATATGTACCTGGGGGCTGAGTCAGTAATAATTAGGTGGACCAGACCAAATTGAATTGATATTACCCTTTTCTCTACAGATTGCCAGCCTAGCTCCTTAAAAGGCTTTACCTCCAGATCCATCTCATAGCAAATGAAATGATTGTACTGCACCTCATGAATTCATTGAATCAGGTCCGGCTGAAATGGGAGCCTTGGCTATTCTCGTTAGTTCCGTTCATTACCCATTTCAGTCCCGTCTAATGCATCTTACCCTCTCCCCTCCCTAGTAATCCTTAGATTGGACTTGGGTGATCAGTGGGATTCAGTACACTCTGGGACTGAGGGAACATACTGAGGCTCTCAACAACTTTGTTTTGACTGCTTTGTCAGGAGAGATCGCTTTTGATTAGTTTTTTTTGTCTAATTTCTCAGAATGGGCTTTTTAAATAATGTGTTTATGCATTTTAGCCATTGGCCAATAGTGTCTGCAACAGAGGTATATCCCATGTTTTCTCATAGAGAATACCCATAGTGGGGCCACACGTCAACCTCATCACCCACAAGCAGAGAAACATAGACAGATCTTTGCCATAAGCTACAATCAGTGCTTGTGTGCCATTTAAATGCTTCCCCCCTTTTGACATGATGACATTTACAGCGGCGCGTCTGCTTGAGTTCTCTACTCTGGTAACCGTGCTGGTGTGGGACAATGCCTTTCCTGGTTGTCTATCAAATCTACCTCCCCCCATCCATCGAAGATACCCTGACTGACTGAGTGTCAGGCCCGCCTCAGTTGTGGCGAGGGTTCCCGTTCCGCAGAGCAGTGCCATGCTCTGACAGCTAATGGAGTCAGGCTTAATTGGAACACGCAGTATGTAATGGAGCGTGTCGGATGGGTTCTGGGGCAGTCAGATATATGGAGTGGGAGATGGGTTCTGGGGCAGTCAGATGTATGGAGTGGGAGATGGGTTCTGGGGCAGTCAGATGTATGGAGTGGGAGATGGGTTCTGGGGCAGTCAGATGTATGGAGTGGGAGATGGGTTCTGGGGCAGTCAGATGTATGGAGTGGGAGATGGGTTCTGGGGCAGTCAGATGTATGGAGTGGGAGATGGGTTCTGGGGCTGGAGAGAGAAAGAGAGGTGGTGGTAAATGTGGGAGTGAGAGGAGTAGAGTGAGGGATGGGTTTTAGGTTAAGAAGAGGGGTGGCGTGAGTGAGGGACGGGTTTTGGGGTGGAAGAGGTATGGAGTGAGGCCTTGCTTCTGGGGTAGTGACTTAGAGATAGAGTGGTAGATGGGTTGTGGGAGGGAGAGAGGAGTGGAGTGGAGTGAGGCATGGGTTTTTGGGTAGTGAGAGGTATAAAGAGATGGTTCTGGGGTGGGAGAGGTGTGGAGTGAGAGATGGCTTTTAGGGAGGGAGAGAGGGGAGGAGTGATGGATGTGGGAGAGTGGGTGAGGAATGGTTCTGCTAGAGCCCAAGGTATGAAGTGGGAGATGGGTACTGGGTTGGGAGAGAGGGGTGGATGAGTCTGATACTGCATGTCTGCATCACTGCCTTGTGATAAAAATAGCTTGCAAATGGAGGAATGGATAAAACTGAGTTCTGGAGATGACTTCCGAGGGGAATCCATTATGGATACGTAGTCCGTGAGAGAGAGAGAGAGAGCTGGCAAAAATGATTGGATCTTGGACTTTATTTATCTCATATGTATGCATTTATGCATGATCTATTTTAATTATTATTCATACATGCAGCAGCTGAGGCCCTGCCGTGATCCTGTCAGAAGGTATCCAGCAGTAAATCCACAGACCACCTCCCTCGTGAGGAGAGAGACTGAGACGACCACTGGGTGTCACTCTTCCATCTTGGCATTCTCATGAGTGGCAAAATTGCCATCGTCAGAGGAGAAATATCCTCCTGACATTTCATAACTCTTCGCAATTTGCACAGTTGGGGGGAGAGGAGTCAACATAGAAGCCAACTTCAAAGACAGATAAATATTTGTTTCAATCAGACATGTATCGTTTTCTAAAGTTTAAAAGTGTTATTTTTCCCATATTAAGATAGTACTGTACTAATCACTGCTAAGCTACAGTTAAACACTAATAAATCCTCTCTGTGACAGAGTATTGTCGTGTTTTTCCTCCGTGTAAGGAGATGCACCGTTAGGAGTTGTGTCTAAAGTGCCAAATGACTGGACAGGAGGATGGTAGACAGTTGCAACTAGTTTTATTTCCTTTTCAAGCAAAGATTAACAGATGTGTACAGTACCAGAGTCCCAAAAATATGAAAAAAATAGAAAGTGGAGAAAATGAAGTTACAAAAAAATGTATAAACTTCAAATAACTTGTCCCAACATAAAGACAAAAAACCTTAAGGAGAAACTGAACTCTTGCACTGTGTTAGCTTAGCATTTTAGACTTAGGCGAGGCGAGCCAGCCCAGCCTGCCCTCTTGGCACTCTAGCTCTAACCGGCCCTGTGTGGTCAGGCTCTTATACCATGCAGATGTGGAACAAGCCAACATATCAATTTGCTTGAAATGTCATGTTACATACATTGACAAATCATTTTGAACTTCCTGAGTAATTAGAAAATGACATGATTACAATTCACTCATGAACTTGGACTAGCCCACCGTCAAAACAGTGGCAGGAACCCATTCATAAAAAGGGTTGGAATGCGACGTCACTTCCTTCCCAGGATGCGGAAGCGAATGGAATGTGCACATGAAGATAAGTGCAAATAACACACAGAGCACAACATAACGATTGGTAACAATACTAGGTGAGCGGTCTAATAATGGGACAAGAGATTGCAAAAATGTGTTGTACATTTCTTCTGTTGCAGCTTACGGTGTGCCTGCCCCGACCCTGAACACATTGCACATGCGGTGCTCTGCTACACATTATACACACCGGTGCTCAATAACCAACTAAATACTACCTTTGTGTCTATAATCAGTTATGCTAGATGGTGACGGGATGAGAACCGTCACACTCCCCCTAACCACTGTTACATCCTCCCGGAAACGACTGCATTTACCCTCTCTACTTTCTGCTTCACGGGGGCAGTGACAGCTCGCTTACACAACAGCTATAGGGACCCCTCTCCAGGCACACCGTCCCACGAGACCCCATTGGGAAGATGTATCACTCTCAGATAAACTATTTGTATCTTAGTCCCTTTTCGTGCTGTTACAAGCCAACAGCCGCAGCTAGGGGGGAGAGGAAGGGGGGTAGTGTGACAAGGTAAATGAAGTGTGGAGGGTTTGGAGGGGGCTTCTCTTATGCACAGAACTGCTAAAAGAGAGACCAGGTCTGGGGATTGAGTGGGGATTTTTCCAGCAATGCTTAAAACGTTTTATCTATTGAGGCCATCTCATCAGTACATGGGCGGATTGGCCGTCTGGCAATTCTGACAAATGCCGGAAGGGCTGGACCATGTTTTATTAGGGTGGGCTGGTCGAAATTGACCCCCGCCCCACCAAAACATACATATAATAAATTATAAATGACACGGCCTGCGGCCCATGTGCCTTTTTTTTTATTGCATTTGCGCTATTTCTCTGTTGTCATAGTAATCTACTCTGAGTATACCAAAAATCAGAACAGCCTCAGAACAGCATGGACCCTACAAGGAGTTGAAAGCGTTCCATAGGTACACTGGCCTAGGTTGACCCCAATGCTTCCCACAGTTATGTCAAGTTGGCTGGATGACCTTTGGGTGGTGGACCATTCTTGATGCACACGGTAAACTGTTGAGCGTGAAAAACCCAGCAGCGTTGCAATCATGACACAAACCGGAGTGCCTGGCACCTACTACCATACCCCGTTCGAAGGCACTTAGATCTTCTGTCTTGCCCATTTACCCTCTGAATGGCACACATACACAATCCATGTCTCAATTGTCTCAAGGCTTAAAAATCCTTATTGAAGTAGATTTAACAAGTGACATCAATAAGGGATCATAGCTTTCTTTTGGATTCACCTGGTCAGTCTATGTCATGGAAAGAGTGTTCTTAATGTTTTGTATACTCAAATTGAGCATTTGGCTGACCAGTGGGCAATGACCAGCCCCCCCTACCAAGATGGGCCATCCCGGTTTTCTGATTGGCTAACCCAAACCGGCTGCGCGCATGCGCCATCGTGCGCCATCATGCATACATTTATTTTGTCCCCCTACACCAAACGCATTCACGACATGCAGGTTAAAATATCAAAACAAACTCTGAACCAATTACATTAATTTCGGAACAGGTCGAAAAGCATTAAATATTTATGGCAATTTAGCTAGTTAGCTTGTACTTGCTAGCTAATTTGTCCTATTTAGCTAGCTTGCTGTTGCTAGCTAATTTGTCCTGGGATATAAACATGGAGTTGTTATTTTACCTGAAATGCACAAGGTCCTCTACTCCGACAATTAATCCACACATAAAACGGTCAACCAAATCGTTTCTAGTCATCTCTCTTCCTTCCAGGCTTTTCCATCTTTGAACTTATACGGTGATTGGCATCTAAACTTTCATAGTATTACTACACTGACCGGCAACACAGTTCGTCTTTCAATCACCCGCGTGGGTATAACCAATGAGGAGATGGCATGTGGGTACCTGCTTCTATAAACCAATGAGGAGATGGGAGAGGCAGGACTTGCGGCGCGATCTGCATCAGAAATAGAACTGACTTCTATTTTAGCCTTTGGTAACGCAGACGCTCGTTGACGCGCGAGAGCAGTGTGGGTACAATAATTGAATAACACAGACTTCAACATTTATTTTGCAACGCTCGCGTGGTCAGCCTATTAGCTGACCAACTTGCATCATGAAAGAGAGTGAGACCCGCTCTGACTGTCAGTTACTCAGTAAAAACAGAAAAACGGAATGGTGGTGGCGAAACATTTTGAGAGACCAAAAAAAAAGGGAGAAGCTGCTAAATGTGTGAAATGAACCGATTTCTATTTGCTAAAAGTTCTGGTTTTGCTGGTCAGAGTGCTGTGTCTGTGTCAGTGAGAAAGGGCAGATCTTCTGCTGTGGTGCAGTCGACGTACAGTAGGAAGAAAACAGAGAAAGACACACTCACGCACACTGACACAGATCATGTCGCCCACTACTGACAGTTAGGGCAAATATTTTGGCTGCATATTGTATGAAATGTATGTTATACCTACTATAGTAGCGTAAATGGGGAAGGGGGATTCAGTGGAATAATATAGCCTAACAAGCAATATAGCCTAACAAGTAGTTAGATTGGCTTTTATAACACATAGTTAAGGCAATAGACATCTATTAGACGTTTACACAGTGCTTTTTACTAAACACAAGTCATCATGTATTACAATAAAGGTCAATTCGGAGACTGTCTGTGTATTTTAATTGTTTTATCAATGTTTATTCGCTTCTGAATCTCAGTCTCTTCAGCCCTGCTAGTGAGTTTATGAGCTGTAGTAACGAGTGACTCTGGTGTCGGATTACATTACATAGCCACAGCACTGAATGCTGGAATGTCCCGCCTATCTCCCGTTTATTTCATTCCCTGAAAGAAAGATACGCATACGAACGCGGCACTGCCAGGCGAAGCACAGAGCTGGAAATCTATTATCATCCACTTAAACGAGTCCCGGCATCGTTCTTTGAAAAACACAGAAGGTTGTATGTTGAATTCAATAGAAGAAAACGGAGAGAGAGGGAGAGACGCCAGTTCCTTAATGTAGCCATTGGCTACACCCAAAACATTCAGGAATTGGCAGTCTCCCTCGCTCCTCTCTCTCTCTGTTTTCACGTCCTAGTTGTGAATGAATAAACACGTACATTAGACAAAGAAAATCACTGAATAAATACCTTATAGATGACCATTGGCTTATATAATACATTATAACAGTATAACTACATATTTCAAATCAGTGCATTTCAAGTGTATATTAATGGTCCGTAATAAACCATTTATGAGGCATTTCTAAATTGTGGATTCACCATTTATGAATCACTACTTCCACATTAATAAACCATTTACTAGTCAATTATTTTAGGAGTCCCTTATCTAAAGTGAGTGCTATTTAAACTTTATAAATGTTTTGAGTGACCAGTGTAATTTCTCACAAAAAAGATGGGCATGCCATAGGTAGACATTCCTGCAGTACAGTACCTGGTAAAATAACAAACACACCTCACAGGATGTTTAAGGAAATATATATACATGTGTGAATAACTAGCTAACTAACATTTACATTTACAGATGTGGGAGTAATGATTAATAAATGGTGAGCAAATGGTATGTAAATGCCTTATAAATGGTTTATTATGGACCCTTATTATGGACGTAGGGAGAAAACACACACACACAGAGAGAGAGAGAGACACTGACACGTGTACTGCCAGTTTATTGATATTTTTTTATTGATATTTATTGATATATTTTTTATATTTGCAGAAGTAACAGATTGTGACAGACAGACAGACAGACAGACAGACAGACAGACAGACAGACAGACAACAGTGGAGCACAGGGAGAAGCACAGACAGACAGAGTGACAACAAAGGAGAACAAGGGGAATCACAGACAGACAGACAAAGTGACAGACAGACAGTTGGACGGACAGCGACAGAGTGACAGCAGAGAAGATGCAGAGACAGACTGCACAACAGGGAGGCAACAGAGTCACAGTTATAGTGATCATTTGTATCTCCAGTGGTGTTTTTACATGTTGTATTTGTCTTAAATGTGAGCTGGTTCAAAAGAGCTAGTTCAAAAAGGATTGGGACTATGTTTCACTGGTCACTGGAACGGTGCGTGCGGTGCGCTGAAATGCCATGGGTGAATTTTTGTTCCAGACCATTTTTGTTCATGCAGTGTTCTATTTCTCTTGGTCATGCAATGGCGAAGGTGCAAAAAGATGGAGGAATTCAGATATTACGTCATTGTTTTTAGCACTACCCACAGAATTCTTATACTACGGCGCCAGTAAATCAGCACAATCTACTTTCTTCGTTTTTTTCCAAATGCCGCCATCTTGGAGCTAGAATTGGGATCATGTATACTGCGCTAATGCCCATACAAAAACAAGTAACAGAGAGCAATGTTCAATATGGCAAACTTAGCAAACAAGACATTTGTGGTAAGTACATCTTTATGCACCTTTACCGTTATCTATTTTGATTCTATTTTTATCTTTATGCCAAATCATTTTAGTCATACCCCTGTCCACATCGACGGGACCGCAGTGGAGAAGATGGAAAGCTTCACGTTCCTCGGCGTACACATCACTGACTATCTGAAATGGTCCACCCTCACAGACAGTGTTGTGAAGAAGGAGCAACAGCGCCTCATTAAAAGGAGGCTGAAGAAATTTGGCTGGGCCCTAAGACCCTCAGAATCTTTTCCAGATGCACAACTGAGAGTATCCTGTCGGGCTGTATCACCGCCTGGTACTGCAACTGCTCCATCCGCAACCACAGGGCTCTCCAGAGGCTGGTGCGGTCTGCCCAACGCATCACCGGGGTCACACTACCTGCCCTCCAGGACACCTACAGCACCTGATGTCACATTAAGGCCAAAAAGATAATCAAGGACTGTTAAATAGCCATCACTAGCCGGCTACCACCTGGCTACTCAACCCTGCACCTTAGAGGCTGCTGCCCTATATAGTACCAGTCAAAAGTTTGGACACACCTACTCATTCAAGGGTCTTTCTTTATTTGGATTATTTTCTACATTGTAGAATAATAGTGACGACGTCAACACTACTAAATAACACATATTGAGTCATGTAGTAACCAAAGTAACCAAAAAAGTGTTAAACAAATCAAAATATACTTTATATTTGAGATTCTTCAAAGTAGCCACCCTGTGCCTTGATGACAGCTTTGTACACTCTTGGCATTCTCTCAACCAGCTTCATGAGGTTGTCACTTGGAATGCATTATTCAAAGTTAATGCATTTGAGCCAATCAGTTGTGTTGTGACAAGGTAGGGTTGGTATACAGAAGATAGCCCTATTTGGTAAAAGACCAAGTCCATATTATGGCAAGAACAGCCCAAATAAGCAAAGAGAAACAGTCCATCATTACTTTTAAGACATGAAGGTCAGTCAATCCGGAAAATGTCAAGAACTTTTAAAGTTTCTTTAAGTGCAGTCGCAAAAATCATCAAGATCTAAGATGAAACTGGATCTCATGAGGACCGCCACAGAAAAGGAAGACCCAGAGTTACCTCTGCTGCAGAGGATAAGTTCATTAGAGTTACCAGCCTCAGAAATCGGCAATTAACTGCACCTCAGATTGCAGCCCAAATAAATGCTTCACAGAGTTCAAGTAACAGACACATCTCAACATCAACTGTTCAGAGGAGACTGCGTGAATCAGACCTTCATGGTGGAATTGCTGCAAAGAAATCACTCCTAAAGGACACCAATAAGAAGAAGACATTTTCTTGGGCCAAGAAACACGAGCAATGGACATTACACCGGTGGAAATCTGTCCTTTGGTCTGATGAGTCCACATTTGAGATTTTTGGCTCCAACCGCCGTGTCTTTGTGAGATGCAGAGTAGGTGAACGGATGATCTCTGCATGTGTGGTTCCCACCGTAAAGCATGGAGGAGGAGGTGTGATGGTGTATGGGTGCTTTGCTGGTGACACTGTCTGTGATTTGTTTAGAATTCAAGGCACACTTAAACAGCATGGCTACTACAGCATTCTGCAGCGATACGCCATCCCATCTGGTTTGCACTTAGTGGGAGTATCATTTGTTTTTCAACAGGACAATGACCCAAAAACACACCTCCAGGCTGTGTAAGGGCTATTTGACCAAGAAGGAGAGTGATGGAGTGCTGCATCAGATGACCTGGCCAAAATCACCCGACCTCAACCCAATTGAGATGGTTTGGGATGAGTTGGAGCGCTGAGTGAAGGAATAGCCGCTAACAAGTGCTCAGCATATGTGGGAACTCCTTCAAGACTGTTGGAAAAGCATTCCAGGTGACAAGAGTGTGCAAAGCTGTCATCAAGGCAAAGGTGGCTACTTTGAAGAATTGTTTAACACTTTTTTGGTTACTACATGATTTCATATGTGTAATTTCACAGGTTTCATAATTTCATAGGAAAATAGTAAAAATAAAGAAAAACCCTTGAATGAGTAGGTGTGTCCAAACTTTTGACTGGTACTCTACATAGACATGGAATCACTGGCCACTTTAAATAATGGAACACTATTCACTTTAATAATGTAAATATAATAATAGATACTGCTTTACTCATCTCACGTGTATATACTGTATTCTATTCTACTGTATTTAATCATTTGCACTCCGACATTGCTCGTCCTAATATTTATATATTTCTTAGTCCCATTCTTTTACTTTTAGATTTGTGTATTGTTGTGAATTGCTAGATACTACTGCACTGTTGGAGCTAGGAACACAAGCATTTTGCTACATCCGCAATAACGTCTGCTAAATATGTGTATGTGACCAATAAAATCTGATTTGATTTGATGAGAAAGCTGTATGACAATTTTGAGCCATAATTGTAACAAATGGTAGGTGGGCTTTAAATACTGTAAGAAGAGCTGAAGCTATTCTCCGCCTGGCTGGGTGAGTTTTGACAGATTTAAGCAGCAACACCAGAGGTAAAGTGTGCATGGCAACTGCCCCCAGAGTGTGTGTGTGTTCACATCCTTGCGTGCATGTGTGTGTGTGCCTGCCTGCCTGCCTGTGTGTTTGTGTGCCTAACTGTGTTGATCTCATAGATAGAGGGCTGGGGGATTTAAGTGGTTCCAGGGTGGGTCTGGTCAGGAGCGCAGACGGGCTTAGAGAGCCCCTCTCTCTGTCCGTTTCTCCCTCAGACAGTGTTCATTACTGAGCCTCTTGTTTTTCTCCCTGTTTGCAGCCAATGGACCATTAGGCTGTTGAGCGCAGGGCAGTAAATCGCATCGGGCAGCAACCTGAGCTTGCTCGTTTCCTCTACGAAACAGATTTTTTTGTTGTCTCAAATGATTTGTGCCATTTGATCTTACAGTAAAACACACACTCCAAATGTATGAACAAATTTCAGACAAAGATACTGTACCACCATGTAAGAGAAACAAAGTTACTGTACCACCATGTAAGAGAAACAAAGATACTGTACCACCATGTAAGAGAAACAAAGTTACTGTACCACCATCTAAGAGAAACAAAGATACTGTACCACCATGTAAGAGAAACAAAGATACTGTACCACCATGTAAGAGAAACAAAGTTACTGTACCACCATGTAAGAGAAACAAAGATACTGTACCACCATGTAAGAGAAACAAAGTTACTGTACCACCATGTAAGAGAAACAAAGTTACTGTACCACCATGTAAGAGAAACAAAGATACTGTACCACCATGTAAGAGAAACAAAGATACTGTACCACCATGTAAGATAAACAAAGATACTGTACCACCATGTAAGAGAAACAAAGTTACTGTACCACCATGTAAGAGAAACAAAGATATTGTACCACCATGTAAGAGAAACAAAGATACTGTACCACAATGTAAGAGAAACAAAGATACTGTACCACCATGTAAGAGAAACAAAGATACTGTACCACCATGTAAAATAAACAAAGATACTGTACCACCATCTAAGATAAACAAAGATACTGTACCACCATGTAAGAGAAACAAAGATACTGTACCACCATGTAAGAGAAACAAAGATACTGTACCACCATGTAAGAGAAACAAAGATACTGTACCACCATGTAAGAGAAACAAAGATACTGTACCACCATGTAAGATAAACAAAGATACTGTACCACCATGTAAGAGAAACAAAGATATTGTACCACCATGTAAGAGAAACAAAGATACTGTACCACCATGTAAGATAAACAAAGATACTGTACCACCATGTAAGAGAAACAAAGATACTGTACCACCATGTAAGAGAAACAAAGATACTGTACCACCATGTAAGAGAAACAAAGATACTGTACCACCATGTAAGAGAAACAAAGATACTGTACCACCATGTAAGAGAAACAAAGATACTGTACCACCATGTAAGAGAAACAAAGATACTGTACCATCATGTAAGAGAAACAAAGATACTGTACCACCATGTAAGATAAACAAAGATACTGTACCACCATGTAAGAGAAACAAAGATACTGTACCACCATGTAAGAGAAACAAAGATACTGTACCACCATGTAAGAGAAACAAAGATACTGTACCATCATGTAAGAGAAACAAAGATACTGTACCACCATGTAAGATAAACAAAGATACTGTACCACCATCTAAGAGAAACAAAGATACTGTACCACCATGTAAGAGAAACAAAGATACTGTACCACCATGTAAGAGAAACAAAGATACTGTACCACCATGTAAGAGAAACAAAGATACTGTACCACCATGTAAGATAAACAAAGATACTGTACCACCATGTAAGAGAAACAAAGATATTGTACCACCATGTAAGAGAAACAAAGATACTGTACCACCATGTAAGAGAAACAAAGATATTGTACCAGCATGTAAGAGAAACAAAGTTACTGTACCACCATGTAAGAGAAACAAAGATACTGTACCACCATGTAAGAGAAACAAAGTTACTGTACCACCATCTAAGAGAAACAAAGATACTGTACCACCATGTAAGAGAAACAAAGATACTGTACCACCATGTAAGAGAAACAAAGTTACTGTACCACCATGTAAGAGAAACAAAGATATTGTACCACCATGTAAGAGAAACAAAGATACTGTACCACCATGTAAGAGAAACAAAGATACTGTACCACCATGTAAGAGAAACAAAGATACTGTACCACCATGTAAGATAAACAAAGATACTGTACCACCATCTAAGAGAAACAAAGATACTGTACCACCATCTAAGAGAAACAAAGATACTGTACCACCATGTAAGATAAACAAAGATACTGTACCACCATGTAAGAGAAACAAAGATACTGTACCACCATGTAAGAGAAACAAAGATACTGTACCACCATGTAAGAGAAACAAAGATACTGTACCACCATGTAAGATAAACAAAGATACTGTACCACCATGTAAGAGAAACAAAGATACTGTACCACCATGTAAGATAAACAAAGATACTGTACCACCATGTAAGAGAAACAAAGATACTGTACCACCATGTAAGAGAAACAAAGATACTGTACCACCATGTAAGAGAAACAAAGATACTGTACCACCATGTAAGAGAAACAAAGATACTGTACCACCATGTAAGAGAAACAAAGATACTGTACCACCATGTAAGAGAAACAAAGATACTGTACCACCATGTAAGAGAAACAAAGATACTGTACCACCATGTAAGAGAAACAAAGTTACTGTACCACCATGTAAGATAAACAAAGATACTGTACCACCATGTAAGAGAAACAAAGATATTGTACCAGCATGTAAGAGAAACAAAGTTACTGTACCACCATGTAAGAGAAACAAAGATACTGTACCACCATGTAAGAGAAACAAAGTTACTGTACCACCATCTAAGAGAAACAAAGATACTGTACCACCATGTAAGAGAAACAAAGATACTGTACCACCATGTAAGAGAAACAAAGTTACTGTACCACCATGTAAGAGAAACAAAGATACTGTACCACCATGTAAGAGAAACAAAGTTACTGTACCACCATGTAAGAGAAACAAAGTTACTGTACCACCATGTAAGAGAAACAAAGTTACTGTACCACCATGTAAGAGAAACAAAGATACTGTACCACCATGTAAGAGAAACAAAGATACTGTACCACCATGTAAGAGAAACAAAGATACTGTACCACCATGTAAGATAAACAAAGATACTGTACCACCATGTAAGAGAAACAAAGTTACTGTACCACCATGTAAGAGAAACAAAGATATTGTACCACCATGTAAGAGAAACAAAGATACTGTACCACCATGTAAGAGAAACAAAGATACTGTACCACCATGTAAGAGAAACAAAGATACTGTACCACCATGTAAGATAAACAAAGATACTGTACCACCATCTAAGATAAACAAAGATACTGTACCACCATGTAAGAGAAACAAAGATACTGTACCACCATGTAAGAGAAACAAAGATACTGTACCACCATGTAAGAGAAACAAAGATACTGTACCACCATGTAAGAGAAACAAAGATACTGTACCACCATGTAAGAGAAACAAAGATATTGTACCACCATGTAAGAGAAACAAAGATATTGTACCACCATGTAAGAGAAACAAAGATACTGTACCACCATGTAAGATAAACAAAGATACTGTACCACCATGTAAGAGAAACAAAGATACTGTACCACCATGTAAGAGAAACAAAGATACTGTACCACCATGTAAGATAAACAAAGATACTGTACCACCATGTAAGAGAAACAAAGATACTGTACCACCATGTAAGAGAAACAAAGATACTGTACCACCATGTAAGAGAAACAAAGATACTGTACCACCATGTAAGAGAAACAAAGTTACTGTACCACCATGTAAGATAAACAAAGATACTGTACCACCATGTAAGAGAAACAAAGATATTGTACCAGCATGTAAGAGAAACAAAGATACTGTACCACCATGTAAGAGAAACAAAGATACTGTACCACCATGTAAGATAAACAAAGATACTGTACCACCATGTAAGAGAAACAAAGATATTGTACCACCATGTAAGAGAAACAAAGATACTGTACCACCATGTAAGATAAACAAAGATACTGTACCACCATGTAAGAGAAACAAAGATACTGTACCACCATGTAAGAGAAACAAAGATACTGTACCACCATGTAAGATAAACAAAGATACTGTACCACCATGTAAGAGAAACAAAGTTACTGTACCACCATGTAAGATAAACAAAGATACTGTACCACCATGTAAGAGAAACAAAGATATTGTACCACCATGTAAGAGAAACAAAGAGCATCTTTAGATGTTATATTAAAATATGCATGTTGCATTCCATGTTTCAAATACTGCCAAGGAAATGGTGATCTTTTGACTGGTGTATGACTGTGAAAGCGGCAAAGACAAAGCCAGCGCTTATGCTTCATTTACATTTACGCCAAGCCACTTCCCAGGTTTTGATGTGATGGCATAATCATGGTAGCAGAGGCAGCTGATGACTAATTAATGGCTTGCGTGCGCGCATTTGGTAGCACCCACATCTGCTACAAAGCATATGAGACATCCAATCATTCCCTCCCCTCGGCCAGTGTTATGATGAATTGATACACTGTTATTTACTTCCAATCAAATATATCCAGCGTGCTGTCGCCACCATAGAAACAAAGTTGTCTTTCCCTTGGTTTTAATTCAAAAGAGCTTAATAGTTTTACGGCGCCTGACCATAATAATCTTGCCCATTGTGACAAAGGCACAAACTTTAGAACGGGGGAGGGGACCAAAGGGTGAGTGATTCGGAGTGGTACCATTTGTTCCGTATGCACTGTGAAAGGTTAGTGCTTTCCAGTCTCTATTGTGAAGTCGTAGCTTTTGTACAAAGCCATCATACTGTTTACAAGTGGGTGAATGTCCAAAAGAATAGAGTGAGTAGAAAGGAAATGTCAGAGAAATGTCAAATGTCTACCGGCTTTATCCATTCGGCTCTCCCCTTGGCTATGATGGACTTGCCGGAAAGAGGGGTCCTGCACCGGCCAGTAGAGGTGCAGGAAGCAGCACCCCAGGTGTCAAGAAAATACACAAAGGTCTATTTGGTGTCGTATTGACCGTCACCTGATCTGGGTGACCCGCATGGTTCAATGAATGCATGTTAAGGGTCAGGTAATGAGAAGTGAATTCAGTAGTGTCTGCTGTTCATTCTATTGGCTCCATTGTTTGAACATTGTATGATGGGTGTAGGTTGGCTACAGACATGTAGATGAGTGGGTCATAATCACTATTGTGAGGCAGAGAATGACTGGTTTAGAGGGGCACTGCTGAAGCCAGTCTTCCGACCTTGTTCTTCCACAGCAATTGTGCCACAGACTTGTCTGTTAGGAGAGCGTGATGATGAACTCCTAAAATGGAATGGTCCGCTGAGGAAACACAGCTGGGCTCTCAGCAGTGAACACGCGCGCGCATACACACCCACATACGCACAAAAACTTCCACTCTCTAAGCACAACACCAATCAAACTCAGGCTCCCCGAGGGACGAAGACAAACCCCCCCATCTATCTGCAGATGAGAAATTGCACGTCCTCACACTTTTGATTAGCATGTTTTGTAGTGTGATCATTTATGGCTTAATCAATTATCCATTAAGGTATTGCTCAAAGACTAGAGACCTGCTACGCATAGTGCAGTTGTGCTTAATAAGCATTAGTGTGCCTATCATTTGCCGGTTCCCTTTCCTTGTTAATGGGCCAAGGCACTCTTCCAGATTTTATTGCGTATCACACAACTGTAGACGTCTCCCCTTTCTCTACTGCTCAATGGCTTCACTCAAGCACAGAGAGAACAGAGCTTTATTAGTGTAAAGTACCATCTCCCCACAGTTCCTTTAATGTGCTTTTTGACGTGTTCATTACTGTACATTTCAGCAAGCACAATGTTGCACCTGTCACGGTTGCTGATTTAGACAAACCATTATCTTTCCCACATTTTTCTCACTCTCTCGAGTAGTGGTTTGCACCGCTTTAGATTTCAACACCACGTTGGAGACTGAGTGACGGGATAACACTTTGCCGTCATTATTAACCATCCTCTTTGTGCCATCATTGCTGAGGAACGGCAACATATATACAGCCGTGACAGGGTCGACATGCTCCATGATCTGAGCAATGCTTACGAGCCATGTCACTTCCAAACAAATACAGCCATGAAACCTGCAGCGATACAGCTTACCTAATTAGCTACAGTACAGCTGACACGCCAGGGATAGTTGGCAAGCATACCGCTACATGAGCCAGGCTAGTTATCTGTGTCTTGTTGCCTAGTAACATACCATTCATTTAGATTGGGGGCTCAACAGATTTGTTTGGTGAAATAATTGACAGCTGAATGAAGCTGTCATGACCAGGGGCAGCTCAACAAAATGGTTACCATGAATGAGAATAATTCCTATTAACCGTAGTCATACCAATCTGTATATTCCAGAACTCTCTATGAAGTCTCTATGCTCCGGCAAACACACGCAAGACGTTTAATCTTCAACTTCTCTTTGGGAAATCGCCATTCAGTACAAAAAGGTGTTGGATGTTTTTCTACCCGATTTCCACTTCACCCTGGTAGCAGAAATTATCAGAGTCAGCGTGTATCAAGTGTCACAGAGTAGGAGCGATGATTTAAGATCAGTTTTGCCGTTTAGATCACAATGAAAAAGGTTCCATTGTTAGAGAAGACCTGATCCTAGATCAGCACTTGTATTCTGAGATGCTTGACACGTATGACCCCAGATTTCCATCCAGCCTTGGGACATTGGGAGGCTGCCATATTGCAGCTCCCTCTAGGTGACACTCTACACCCAGAGTGCAGAGACACAACCGTAGCCCCAGAACGCTGGGCTCTGACCGCTGGCTACCGACCTCTTGCTCTCTCTTCAGTCTCTCCAGAGAGAGCAAAGAGCCATTTGTTTAGGGAGAACGCTTGTCATATTTACAGGAGATGGCCCATTATTCATATCATCATCATTCACTGACAATGGGGGTATTTTTGGCAGGCGCCGGAGGTGTAAGGACAAGGCTATGGCACTACGCTACGAGACAGCCCTGGGCGGGATGTGAGACACAGGGGCTAATGTCCTACCTAAAAGAGGCAGACGTGATATGACATAGACCAGGGCTCTTCAACCCTGTTCCTGGAGAGATACCGTTTTGTAGGTTTGCGCTCCAAGCCCAATCTAGCGTACTTGATTCTAATAATTAGCTGGTTGATAAACTGAATCAGGTTAGTTACAACAGGGGTTGGAGTTATGGTTCCATACACATATTTAGCAGATGTTTTTGCAGGTGAAGCGAAATACTTGTGTTCCTAGCTACGACAGTGCAGTAGTATCTAACAATTCACAACAATACACACAAATCTAAAAGTAAAAGAATGGAATTAAGAAATATACAGTGGTGGAAAAAGTACCCAATTGTCACAATTGAGTAAAAGTAAAGATACCTTAATAGAAAATGACTCAAGTAAAAGTGAAACTCATCCAGTAAAATACTACTTCAGTTAAAGTCAAAAAGTATTTGGTTTTAAATAAACTTAAGCATCAAAACTACATTTAATTGCTAAAATATACTTAACAACCTGTTGAGGCCAGGGGGCAGGATCTTATCCCGGTATTGGGATTCATTGTCATGTGACCATGGCGGGGAATTCAAAACTGCAAGAGTAATCATTTCAAATAATCAAATAATCAACTATTTTCCTCCATTTGAAAGATATATCTCCTAAATCTAACCACGCTGTCCGATTTTCAGAGGCTTTACGGAGAATGCATAAAGTTAGGTTATGTTAGGAGAGTACATTGACAATAGCTGCGTGTAATGTTTAGCCAATTCAAAGAAGGGCATCAACAGACAGAAAACTAGCTAGAATTATGCACTTACCTTTGACAATCTGCATCAGATGACACTCATAGGACATTATGTTATACAATACATGCATTTTTAGTTCCATCAAGTTCATATTTATATCCAAAAACAGCATTTACAGTCGCGGTGAAATTCAGAATTTTTTTCGGCTCGAATGCTCCCAGTGAATCCAGCATTACAAATCACGGAATTACTATTCGAAAACATTGGTAAATTATAATATTGTCATTCAAAGAATAATATATTATCATCTCGTAATTGCTACCGAATGGCCAGATCTCAAAATAACTTTACTGGGAAATCACATTTTGCAATAAACTGGGTACTATGCTAACAACATAAGCTAAGCTATAAGCTAAGCTAAGCTAAGCTAAGCTAAGCTATACAGTTAGCATTAGCATCATCTAATATCGATAATAACATTATAAATATCCCCTTACCTTTGATTATCTCCATCAGAAGGCGCTGCCAGCGATCCCAGGTCCAGAACAAATGTGGTTTCTTTTGACAAAGTTCATAATTTATGTCCAAATAGTTAGCGTTCAGTAGGCTCCCACAAAATGAGGTGGGCAATGTACAGTCACTCCGAAAAGCTAAAGAAAACCTAGTAAATAATCTATTTACGTTTGTTTAATTATGTCAAACGTTGTTTAGCATTAATCTTTTGGTCCATTTTTAACGTGAAACATCAGTAAACATCAGTAATATTTTCACACAACCTATCAAGTGTCTAGAATGAACGATTATGACAAAGACACTCTTCTCAGATTTATGCGCAGGCGCAAAAAATGAAGTGATGACGTGTCAACTTGTAAGCATTCTAATTCGGTCTGTATTCATCACAGATGCGTCAAACAACTTTATAAAGATCGTTGACATCTAGTGGAAGCCTTAGGAGTTGCGAACTGAATCCTTTCTCACTATGGTATCTATAAAACAATGACACTAAATAGTACAGTCACAAAATTCAATTTTTTAAAAATCTATTTTTCAAAGGTTTTTGCCTGCAATATGAGTTTTGTTATACTTACAGACACCATTCAAACTGTTTTAGAAAATTCAGAGTGTTTTCTATCCAAACCTGAACAATAATATGCATATTCTAGCTTCTGAATTGGTGTAGGAGGCAGTTAAAAATGGGCACATATTTTTTTCCAAAATTCTCAATACTGCCCCCTAGATTAAACAGTATCAAAAGTCAAAGCAAAAGTATAAATCATTTCAAATTCCTTATATTAAGCAAACCAGACGGCACCATAAGGATCGGACCCTTTTTTTCAATTTTCGCCTAAAATGGCATACCCAAATCTAACTGCCTGTAGCTCAGGACCTGAAGCAAGGATATGCATATTCTTGATACCATTTGATAGGAAACACTTTGAAATTAGTGGAAATGTGAAATTAATGTAGGAGAATATAACACATTAGATCTTATAACGTCTGCTTCCAACTCACACTCTCAAAAACATAGATCCCCTGAACGTAGCTCACTTTCCAGCCCACTTTCCAGCCCACTTTCCAGCCCACTTTCCAGCTCACACTCAAACACATCCAGTGGGGGAAAAAAGTATTTGATCCCCTGCTGATTTTGTACGTTTGCCCACTGACAAAGAAATGATCAGTCTATGATTTTAATGGTAGGTTTATTTGAACAGTGAGAGACAGAATAACAACAAAAATATCCAGAAAAACGCATGTCAAAAATGTTATAAATTGATTTGCATTTTAATGAGGGAAATAAGTATTTGAACCCCTCTCAATCAGAAAGATTTCTGGCTCCCAGGTGTCTTTTATACAGGTAACAAGCTGAGATTAGGAGCACACTCTTAAAGCGAGTACTCCTAACCGCAGCTTGTTACCTGTAAAAAAAGACACCTGTCCACAGAAGCAATCAATCAATTACATTTACATTTACGTCATTTAGCAGACGCTCTTATCCAGAGCGACTTACAAATTGGTGCATTCACCTTATGACATCCAGTGGAACAACCACTTTACAATCGTACATTTGTATCTTTTTTTTTGGGGGGGGGGGGGGGTTAGAAGGATTACTTTATCCTATCCCAGGTATTCCTTAAAGGGTGTAGGGTGTCAGGTGTCAGGTAGGGTGTCAGGTGTCTCCGGAAGGTGGTGATTGACTCTGCTGTCCTGGCGTCGTGAGGGAGCTTGTTCCACCATTGGGGTGCCAGAGCAGCGAACAGTTTTGACTGGGCTGAGCGGGAACTGTGCTTCCGCAGAAGTAGGGAGGTGAGCAGGCCAGAGGTGGATGAACGCAGTGCCCTTCTTTGGGTGTAGGGTCAGAGCCTGAAGGTACGGAGGTGCCGTTCCCCTCACAGCTCTGTAGGCAAGCACCATGGTCTTGTAGCAGATGCGATCTTCAACTGGAAGCCAGTGGAGTGTGTGGAGGAGCGGGGTGACGTGAGAGAACTTGGGAAGGTTGAACACCAGACGTTGTAGGGGTTTAATGGCACAGGCAGGGAGCCCCGCCAGCAGCGAGTTGCAGTAATCCAGATGGGAGATGACAAGTGCCTGGATAAGGACCTGCGCCGCTTCCTGTGTAAGGCAGGGTTGTACTCTGCGAATGTTGTAGAGCATGAACCTACAGGATCGGGTCACCGCCTTGATGTTAGCGGAGAACGACAGGGTGTTGTCCAGGGTCACGCCAAGGCTCTTAGCACTCTGGGAGGAGGACACAATGGAGTTGTCAACCGTGATGGCGAGATCATGGAACGGGCAGTCCTTCCCCGGGAGGAAGAGCAGCTCCGTCTTGCCGAGGTTCAGCTTGAGGTGGTGATCCGTCATCCACACTGATATGTCTGCCAGACATGCAGAGATGCGATTCGCCACCTGGTTATCAGAAGGGGGAAAGGAGAAGATTCATTGTGTGTCGTCTGCGTAGCAATGATAGGAGAGACCATGTGAGGATATGACAGAGCCAAGTGACTTGGTGTATAGCGAGAATAGGAGAAGGCCTAGAACTGAGCCCTGGGGGACACCAGTGGTGAGAGCACGTGATGCGGAGACGGATTCTCACCACGCCACCTGGTAGGAGCGACCTGTCTGGTAGGACGCAATCCAAGAGTGAGCCGCGCCGGAGATGCCCAACTCAGAGAGGGTGGAGAGGAGGATCTGATGATTCACAGTATCAAAGGCAGCAGATAGGTCTAGAAGGATGAGAGCAGAGGAGAGAGAGTTAGATTTAGCAGTGCGGAGAGCCTCCGTGACACAGAGAAGAGCAGTCTCAGTTGAATGACCAGTCTTGAAACCTGACTGATTTGGATCAAGAAGGTCATTCTGAGAGAGATAGCAAGAGAGCTGGCCAAGGACGGCACGCTCAAGAGTTTTGGAGAGAAAAGAAAGAAGGGATACTGGTCTGTAGTTGTTGACATCAGAGGGATCGAGTGTAGGTTTTTTCAGAAGGGGTGGAACTCTCGCTCTCTTGAAGACGGAAGGGATGTAGCCAGCGGTCAAGGATGAGATGATGAGCGAGGTGAGAAGGTCTCCAGAAATGGTCTGGAGAAGAGAGGTGGGATAGGGTCAAGT
Organism: Salmo trutta; assembly: GCF_901001165.1. NCBI lineage: Eukaryota > Metazoa > Chordata > Actinopteri > Salmoniformes > Salmonidae > Salmo > Salmo trutta. The sequence continues at coordinate 7,427,088 of NC_042978.1, read as the reverse complement.
GGGCAGGTTGTTGGGCGGCCGGCCGTCACAAGTCGCAAGATTTCATCTGGAGAGAGAGGGGAGAAAGAGGTCAAAGCATAGGGTAGGGCAACGTGAGCAGGACCAGCGGTGTCGTTTGACTTAACAAACGAGGATCGAATGTCGTCAACCTTCTTTTCAAAATGGTTGACAAAGTCATCCGCAGAGAGGGAGGAGGAGGGGGAGGAGGATTCAGGAGGGAGGAGAAGGTGGCAAAGAGCTTTCTAGGGTTAGAGGCAGATGCTTGGAATTTAGAGTGGTAGAAAGTGGCTTTAGCAGCAGAAACAGAGGAAGAAAATGTAGAGAGGAGGGAGTGAAAAGATGCCAGGTCCGCAGGGAGGCTAGTTTTCCTCCATTTCCGCTCGGCTGCCCGGAGCCCTGCTCTGTGAGCTCGCAGTGAGTCGTCAAGCCACGGAGCAGGAGGGGAGGACCGAGCCGGGCCGGGAGGATATGGGACATAGAGAGTCAAAGGATGCAGAAAGGGAGGAGAGGAGGGTTGAGGAGGCAGAATCAGGAGATTGGTTGGAGAAGGATTGAGCAGAGGGAAGAGATGATAGGATGGAAGAGGAGAGAGTAGCAGGAGAGAGAGAGCGAAGGTTGCGACGGCGCAATACCATCTGAGTAGGGGCAGAGTGAGTAGTGTTGGAGGAGAGCGAGAGGGAAAAGGATACAAGGTAGTGGTCGGAGACTTGGAGGGGAGTTGCAGTGAGATTAGTAGAAGAACAGCATGTAGTAAAGATGAGGTCAAGCGTATTGCCTGCCTTGTGAGTAGGGGGGAAGGTGAGAGGGTGAGGTCAAAAGAGGAGAGGAGTGGAAAGAAGGAGGCAGAGAGAAATAAGTCAAAGGTAGACGTAGGGAGGTTAAAGTCACCCAGAACTGTGAGGGGTGAGCCATCCTCAGGAAAGGAACTTATCAAGGCGTCAAGCTCATTGATGAACTCTCCAAGGGAACCTGGAGGGCGATAAATGATAAGGATGTTAAGCTTGAATGGGCTAGTGACTGTGACAGCATGGAATTCAAATGAGGAAATAGACAGATGGTTCAGGGGAGAAAGAGAGAATATCCACTTGGTAAAAATGAGGATTCCAGTGCCACCACCCCGCTGACCAGATGCTCGCGGGGTATGCGAGAACACGTGGTCAGACGAGGAGAGAGCAGTAGGAGTAGCAGTGTTTTCTGTGGTAATCCATGTTTCCGTCAGCGCCAAGAAGTCGAGGGACTGGAGGGTAGCATAGGCTGAGATGAACTCTGCCTTGTTGGCCGCTGACCGGCAGTTCATGGGGGTGCCGGAGACCTGGAACTCCACGTGGGTCGTGGGCGCTGGGACCACCACGTTAGAGTGGCAGCGGCAACCCGGTGTGAGGCGTTTGTGTGGCCTGTGCAGAGAGGAGAGAACAGGGATAGACAGACACATAGTTGACAGGCTACAGGAGAGGCTACGCTAATGCAAAGGAGGTTGGAATGAAAATTAACTAAACAACTGGGGAAGCGAGAGCGCAGGGCCTCCCTCACTAACCATTCACTGAAACACTCATATAACTTTTCCAACTTCCACTTTAGAAATATAATTGATGTAAACTACAGTGGTTCAATGCTTCCAGGAATAGGCTCAAACTTAGTTTCTTCAGCTAGATAACTTGGTACAGTATTCTTCCGTGAAACCCACCCAGTGCACCGTGTCCTATGACGCCGTAGCTAACTAGCATGCTAGCATCCAATAACACACGGTTAGCACCAATACACAATGTTAGCACCAATACTTGGTTACAACAATCTACCAATGGATCATACGTGTCCATGTCTAGTTCCTTTCATAACGCAGAAGTGATTAAACGTTGACTAGCTAACACAAAGTCAGTCCTGCTAGCCACACAAGTGGACTACACGTCTCGAAAGTTCAGAAAGTTAAGCTTACGTTGCAAAAATCTTATTGACAAAAAATGATACAGTACTGCTAGCTGCTAGAGTTGGCTAGCTAGCAATGGCTGCGTTTACCTTTATCTTACCTTTATCTTTGATACAAAGACAACTATGTAGCTAGCTAACATTACACTAATCAAAACGTTCCGCTGTAATGTATTTAGTTTCTACTCAATCAATCAGATTCCAAACTCTCCACCATGGCCAAGACCAAAGAGCTCTCCAAGGATGTCAGGGTGAAGATTGTAGACCTACACAAGGCTGGAATGGGCTACAAGACCATCGCCAAGCAGCTTGGTGAGAAGGTGACAACATTTGGTGCGATTATGCGCAAATGGAAGAAACACAAAAGAACTGTCAATATCCCTCGGCCTGGGGCTCCATGCAAGATCTCACCTCGTGGAGTTGCAATGATCATGAGATCAGTGAGGAATCAGCCCAGAACTACACAGGAGGATCTTGTCAATGCTCTCAAGGCAGCTGGGACCATAGTCACCAAGAAAACAATTGGTAACACACTACGCCGTGAAGGACTGAAATCCTGCAGCGCCCGCAAGGTCCCCCTGCTCAAGAATACATATACAGGCCCGTCTGAAGTCTGCCAATGAACATCTGAATGACTCAGGGGACAACTGGTGAAAGTGTTGTGGTCAGATGAGACCAAAATGGAGCTCTTTGACACCAACTCAACTCGCCGTGTTTGGAGGAGGAGGAATGCTGCCTATGACCCCAAGAACACCATCTCCACCGTCAAACATGGAGGTGGAAACATTATGCTTTGGGGGTGTTTTTCTGCTAAGGGGACAGGACAACTTCACCGCATCAAAGGGACAATGGACGGGGCCATGTACCGTCAAATCTTGGGTGAAAACCTCCTTCCCACAGCCAGGGCATTGAAAATGTGTCGTGGATGGGTATTCCAGCATGACAATGACCCAAAACACACGGCCAAGGCAACAAAGGAGTGGCTCAAGAAGAAGCACATTAAGGTCCTGGAGTGGCCTAGCCAGTCTCCAGACCTTAATCCCATAGAAAATCTGTGGAGGGAGCTGAAGGTTCGAGTTGCCAGACGTCAGCCTCGAAACCTTAATGACTTGGAGAAGATCTGCAAAGAGGAGTGGGACAAAATCCCTCCTGAGATGTGTGCAAACCTCGTGGCTAACTACAAGAAACGTCTGACCTCTGATTGCCAACAAGGGTTTTGCCACCAAGTACTAAGTCATGTTTTGCAGAGGGGTCAAATACTTCTTTCCCTCATTCAAATGCAAATCATTTTATAACATTTTTGACATGCGTTTTTATGGATTTTTTTGTTATTCGGTCTCTCACTGTTCAAATAAACCTACGATTAAAATTATAGACTGATCATTTCTTTGTAAGTGGGCAAACGTACAAAATCAGCAGGGGATCAAATACTTTTCCCCCCCACTGTAGATCCCCTGAACGCAGCTCACTTTCCAGCCCACTTTCCAGCTCACACTCAAACACATAGATCCCCTGAATGCAGCTCTCTCTCCAGATCCCGATCACTTGAATTCTGATCACCTGTTCACACACCTGTATGTCATTACCACACACTATTTCGTCCACACACTATCATTGTGAGGTATTGTTTGTTTGTGACACACTTCTATTCGGAGGTCTGGTGTGCCCGTAATTGAATTCTCCCGTGTATGATAGTTTTGGCCTGCCTCACTAACGATGCTTTTTGCCTATTCCCTGCATGTACTTTAGCCTATCAGATTTCCTGATATAAACCTATTGCCTGATCTCCCAGACAGCGTTACTAGCCTTTCCCTGCCTGTACTGTTGCCTTTTTGGACCCCCTGTGTATGACCTTCTGCCTGCCCCTGGACCCAGCCACCTGCCTCCTCCTGGGGTCCTTCACCAATAAACACCTGCTGAGCCCTGGGCTTGAAACCAGCTCTCTGTCTCCCATTGTGTTCATTACAGATATGGTAACAGATACTGTAAATTGGACAGTGCAGTTAGATTAACAAGAATGTAAGCTTTCTGCCCGTATCAGATTTGTCTATGTCCTGGGAATTGTTTTTGTTACTTCCAATCTCATGCTAATCACATTAGCCTAATTTAGCTCAACCGTCCCACGGGGATACTGATCCCATAGAGGTTAAAAATGAATAAAAAAATTACGGATAGCCAGGGTCACACTCCAACGCTTAGACATAATTTACAAACAAAGCATTTGTGTTCAGTGAGTCTGCCAGATCAGAGGCAATAGGGATGACCATGGATGTTCTCTTTGATACTGTAAGTGCGTGAATTCGATTATTTTCCTGTCCTGCTAAGCATTCAAAATGTACCGAATACTTTTGGGTGTCAGGGAAAATGTATGGAGTAAAAAGTACATTATTTTCTTTAGGAATGTAGTAAAGTAAAAGTTGTCAAAAATATTAATAGTAAAGTACAGATACCCCCAAAAATGACTTAAGTAGTACTTTAAAGTATTTTTACTTAAGTACTTACACCACTGGAAATATGTAAATATTAGGATGAGCAATGTCAGAGTGGCATTGACAAAAATATAAAATACAGTATACATATGAAATGAGTAAAGCAGTATGTAGCCATTATTAAAGTGACTAGTGTTCCATTATTAAAGTGACCAGTGATTCCATGTCTATGTATATGTAGGGCAGCAGCCTCTAAGGTGCAGGGTTGAGTACCCTGGTGGTAACCGGATAGTGATGGCTATTTAACAGTCTGATGGCCTTGAGATAGAAGCTGTTTTTCAGTCTCTCGTTCCCAGCTTTGATGAACCTGCACACACCTCACCTTCTGGATGATACCTGGGTGAACAGGCCATGGCTCGGGTGGTTGATGTCTTTGATTATCTTTTTAGCCTTAATGTGACATCGGGTGCTGTAGGTGTCCTGGAGGGCAGGCAGTGTGCCCCCGGTGATGCGTTGGGCAGACCGCACCACCATCTGGAGAGCCCTATGTTTGCGGGCAGTTGCCATACCAGGTGGGGATACAGCCAGACAGGATGCTCTCAATTGTGCATCTGTAAAAGTTTGTGAGGGTCTTAGGGGCCAAGCCAAAGTTCTTCAGCCTTCTGAGGTTGATGAGGCGACTGTGTGGGTGGACTGTTTGGGGGGGACCATTTCAGATTGTCAGTGATGTGTACGCCAAGGAACTCGAAGCTTTTCACCTACAGGAGGGTAGCTGTACAGACGGGTAGCTCTCCAGGAACAATGTTGGAGAGCCCTGACATAGACTGCTATGACATTGAGTGAAGCACCCGTTACCATCCCTCAGTCATGCTCTGACCCTGATGTGGTGGATGAATACGAGGCTACCGAGGTCAGAAGGGCCCCTTCAGGCTTCTCCCTCTGTTCATATAGACTTTGAGAAAGTCAGAGAGTCGAGCTCCATTGATTTATAACAGGGATGAGCAACTCCAGTCCTCGGGGGCCTGACTGGTGTCATACTAGGGAACGTGTATGTGTGTGTCACCACTTTGATGTTGGGGCCACGTTGTCTTGACGTTCTGGCAGCATTTCAAAAATGTTCCCCTGCCTGGAACACATTTGAAACGTACAAAACCTGCTACAGGTCCCGTGTGGCTCAGTTGGTAGAGTACGGTGCTTTCAACGCTAGAGTTGTGGGTTTGATTGGGGCCAGCATGGGAGAAGATAAAAAATGATGAAGATGTAAGTCGCACTGAATAAGAGCGTCTTCTACAATGTAAATGTAGGTCCCGACAGCAGAGATGAATTAATCTCTCCTCTCTTGCTGGCGAGCTCTGTAATCAGAGGAGTCGATGTAACACAGTTTTTGTTTCATTTATTAGCTGGTCATGGCGGCGCGGCTCTTGATAAATCATTTTCTCCCCTCCCTCTTCCCCCGCTTCACTCCGCCACCACACCCAGTCCCCACTCTCCAGAGCAGCTAACCATCCTTTCATTGCTTAATGCCCTCCTCTATGGCATAGATTCAATTTTACGGTGTGGGGGGCATGGGGGAATACATTGGATGCTTCATTACCTGTTTGGCTTAATGAAGGCCTAACCAATTCAACTTCTCCAACCCCATCCCCCGTCCCTCCTCTCTTCCTCCATACGCAGCTCTAATATGAGTCCAATTTTAAAAGTTTAGCCCAGTTGGTGAGGGATGGACTCGGCCAGCTTCTCTCTCTCTCTCTCTCTCTCTCTCTCTCTCTCTCTCTCTCTCTCTCTCTCTCTCTCTCTCTCTCTCGCAACCTGTGTCTCCATCCCTTTCATTCTCTATTCACACACACACACACACACACACACACACACACACACACACACACACACACACACACACACACACACACACACACACACACACACACACACACACACACACACACACACACCACGTCGGACGCCTCACAGAATGAAATACACACACAATTAAGGGCTGCAGGGAGCTCGGCAGCAGCTCGGCAGCACCAGAGACGGAGAGTGGATGAATGGATATGAGACAAAAGCAGCCAAATTATCGGCCATTGTAAAGGATCCTGTTATGCTTAAGGGGGTCATCAGCATATCACCATGTCCCTGGTTACCAGTGTGTGCTGCTTTCTCGCTTTCTCTTTCCCCCTGTCCCCCCCCCACCCTCTCTCTCCTTCTGTCTCTCCGTGTTCTCAACATTTTTCTCTCTCTCTGTGTCTATCCCACTGTTTCTTCTTTCTCTCCCTCTCCCTCTGTGTTCTCACCATTTTCACTCATTATCTTTCTCTCTTTGGACTCTCAGATAGAATTTGCTCCCTGAGTGGCAGCTCGGTTAGCTCCGTTGGTGCACCTGTAGTGAAGCATGTATCAGAGACCTGGTGTAGACATCCTATATTTAGCTGTGGGAGGCGCCGTGTGTGGTTTCTGAGAAGGATAAGAGTTGGGGATGATTTTCCACTGCAAAGATTATGTGTTGGGTTCAGACATCTTGTAGTATATTGATTTCATTGCCCCCGGAGATAAAAACGTAACTACCACCTAGCAGCCTTTCACACACGGGCACGTTCACACGCACGTGCACACACAGCAACAGAGTGAATAAGAGAATAACGCTTAATATGCTGCCTATTAGAGTTTCCAATACCAATATTGTATTTATAGTACCACATACTAAGTTCTTATATGTACCCTATTGCTACAATGTCATTTGCGTTTGCTCATGTACAGTTTGACTCACTTAATTAAACGTTAAGTCATACACACACCACCCTCCACACACACCCTCTCTCACTGATATTGCCTATATCTTCCATCCATCATCGTCTCCCCGGCAAAGAGGATGCACTCTCCTTGCCAGTAGTTATTAAGATCCAGCGATAGGGCCAGGGTGATGGATGGGTCTCTGGCATAACGCTACTGGGCCCCGGGATTCCAGATGCCATTTTCAGCCCACGTTTTCAGCACTTTTCATGGATGACGAGATAAATGATAAATAAGCGGGGCCACTCCACTCTTCTATTACTGCTGACCCAGAACCAGCGGAGAGGAAGGACACGGGGGGAAGACTGGAGATAACCTTGAATAACAGCTGACCCGGGACAGCCCTCTGAAGCCTAACATCCAGCCAGCCAACGATGCTCTTCTTTGGTTTGCAATGTTTTTTATCTACTGTTAAGACAGTTTCACATATGAAGTAATTTGAGATTTGAAATGAGCCTGCTCGTAACATCTAGGATGGTATGTTCTTGCGGTGCATTGGGATAGATCCCCATTCTGTGTTTAATGTGTGGCCCAGTATGGATAGCAGTGTGGACAGTAGCATTAGCCGCGCACAAGAATGATTAGGTCTGTCAAGGTTTTGTCCCCCCTGTTTTGGTTAAGAGGTTTTAGCTAGCTCTTCAGTGATTGGATCCTGGGATGGTTATGAGATCATCCAGTGTTTTTCAGGTGAGTGAGTCACAGTGGGGTGGCCGGTAGCCTAGCGGTCAAGAGTGTTGGGCTTATGACCGAAATGTTGTTGGTTTAAATCTCTGGGCCGACTAGGTGAAAAATCTGTCTCTGCCCTTGAGCAAGGCACTTAACCCTAATTGCTCCTGTAAGAGAGTCTGCTGAACCAGGGTTTCCCAAACTTGGTCCAACTGTGACCTTGAAAGGTAGAGCTGGCCAACATGTCCCTCTCTTCCTCCCAGTCCCACATGTCTATTGCAGTGAGAGGATAAAAACAAAATGGTAGCTTAATAGGATCAAAACAAGATAGCAGCTTAAATATAGCCCACAAAGAAAGCTATTACACAAAAACACATTGTAACGCTTTCCCATTCCCCTCACTCAATTCGAACAGACCCACTGGGCACACACTGGTTGAATCTATGTTGTTTCCACGTCATTTAAATGAAATTACGTTGAACCAACGTGGAATAGAAGTTGAATCGACGTCTGTGCCCGGTGGGGAGGTTCATTTGGCTTCTGCTAATGATGATGAGGGTGAGAGCAGTGTTGAAATGGCAAGTTTGTCGCCATGCGTGCCCCTTAGTTTTGATCAAATACCCCCTTCACCGCACTTTTTCCCCCACCGGCTGCTCCGCAGTCAACGACTAATCACTCATGTTGCAGAAATGGGAAAATAATATGAGGAGAGGGCTTTACTTTAGGTTTTCTACCAACCTGTCGTCTGTACAGCCTCTGAGCATGTATTACTGCTCTACAGCAGGCCCCCCTGCTGATCCCAAATCAGCTCTGCGCCGTCGACGCCACGTCCATGCCAATGTCTAATCACAAGCCCCCCAGTGACAAATGCTGTTTGCCTGACTAGATTTGATACTACAGAATTTGACTGTCGGGGCCCCCAAAACATCTGCTGCTCCTTAAATCTGCTGGTTAGCTGGGCTTGCTGCTAAAGCTCTCAGTGAAGGATTGAGGCTATGTCCCAATTACCTCTCCTTCCTCCCAGGAGTGTACACTCATTCACTACTCCCCACAAATGTTAAAGAATTGGATTGGTGTAGGGATGAGCTAGAGAAAGTTTCCAATGCAAGTCATTTTCTTTGAAATCCATGAAGGTAGGTGAATAAGTGCACACTTCGGGAGAAAGAAGATCTTTTTGGGACGCACCCTTCCAGCCTTCCTCCTTTGCACGTTTAAGAGACATCCAGTCTGTCGCTCTGCACAGACTGACAGGTAAGAGGAACACAAATTAAATGGTGTTCCGCATGAAAGTATCAGACAAGTGACATTTATTGCATTTGTTACAGACGCCTGACTTTGAAAACGTCCCTTCGCTATCTCGCGTCTCAGAAGCACTTACACAAGAGCTCGGGCTCAATTTCTTCAAACAACATGCTCTCTCACTTCTACCCCACCAAAGCCTCCATTTTTCTCTCCCTCTCTGTTATGTACACACCCTCTCACACAGGCACACACACTAAAGCTGGGACGATAAACTGAAAATTATCGACACCAACCAAACCGACAACTTATCGTGGACACTTTGTTGTTATTTTTCATTACAATAAATAACCTATAGGGCCCTGCTAGAGAAATGTGAAGTTTGAAATTATATGTTTGCTAATATGAGTGATTAGTAATGGGCCAATTGATAGCTACAGCATTCAAAGTAATAGTAGTAGGGGTTTTAAGGTGAATATAAAAATAACATTAATGTTATAAATGACCGTTCAATTGATCGTTATTGTGATAATTCAGTCAATTTATTGTGATATGGATTTATGTCCATATTGCCCAGCTCTAACACACACACACACACACACACACTCAATATATTTTTTTTATCTTGCAGTCTTGTTTGATAGAGATACCCACACAGTTTCCATGGAAACTCAAAAAGAATATTTTTTTCTTCTTTCTTCTCCCCCCCTATCTCTCCTCTGTGTCGTTGACGATGGGCATAGCCAGTCTGAGAGGCAGAGGAGGGAGGTGTGCACTTCTGATCACTAAAGCAATGTTTTACTTTGCAAGTATAAAACGCAGTATAAGCAACGTGCGCGGCCAAGACGAGCATGCCAAGAAGTCAGAAAAGGCGTACTGAAATAAATTCAGTGTCCACAGCTGAACGTCCTTTCCACTGGTGTTCTAAAATACACTTAATGGCTTCGCTCATATCTCACCACTGTCATGATTTTGACTACAATTTAGATGAATCACCAGTGGAATTACTCTGAGTGTGTTAGATGGGTTTGTCAATATAGCACTATGTGCGCTATTGACACGAGTAGTGTGACTTGTCGTGTCTGTATGTGTGCATGTGTCAAATCAAGTCAAATTGTATTTGTCACATGCGCCGAATACAACGGTGTAGACCTTACCGTGAAATGCTTACTTACAAGCCCTTAACCGACAATGCAGTTAGAGAAAAAGAGTTAAGAAAATATTGACTAAATAAAATAAAGTAAAAAAATTGTGTTAAATAAAAAAGTAACAAGAAAATTACCGCCGGGTATAGCAGTTGCCTTACCAGGCGGTGATGCAACCGGTCAGGATGCTCTCAATGGTGCAGATGTAGAACTTTTTGAGGATCTGGGGACCCATCTTTTCAGTCTCCTGAGGGGGAAAAGGTGTTGTCGTGCCCCATTCACAACTGTCTTAGTGTGTTTGGACCATGATACTTTGTTGGTGATGTGGACACCAAGGAACTTGAAACGCTCGACCCGCTCCACTTCAGCCCCGTCGATGTTAATGGTGGCCTGTTCGGCCCTCCTTTTCCTATAGTTCACGATCAGCTCCTTTGTCTTGCTAACATTGATCAGGCCTACCACTGTGTCATCAGCAAACTTAATGATGGTGTTGGAGTCATGCTTGGCCAAGCAGTCATGGGTGAACAGGGAGTACAGGAGGGGACTAAGCACGCAACTCTGAGGGGCCCCAGTGTTGAGGATCAGCATGGCAGATGTGTTGTTGCATACCCTTACCACCTGGGGGGTGGTCGTCAGGAAATCCAGGATCCAGTTGCAGAGGGAGGTGTTTAGTCCCTGGGTCCTTAGCTTGGTGATGAGCTTTGTGGGTACGATGGTGTTGAACGCTGAGCTGTAGTCAATGAACAGCATTCTCACATTGGTGTTCCTTTTTGTCACCTCCAGCCTTAGCTCGGACAATACCTGCCAGTCTCCACAGCGTGATATCAACCCAGAGCATATCGGACTGCTTCTCTCTACCACATCACCGGATTACTGCCTCTCTGGATCATTACACCGGATCATCACAGCTAGCTAGCTGCAAACGAGTGGCTACTGTTAGCTAATGCCTCTGTCCCGAATCAAACACCAGTCAGCCTTGAGCTAGCCTCGAGCTAGGCCCATATACCAGCTAATTCTAGGGCTAAAATACCTCTTTTGCCAATTAGCCTGGACCCTTTATTGTCGACACGGAGCCCGAGCTGATCCATCACGACTGGTCTAACGACGTAATTGCCTGAGGTGGTCTCAACAGGCTATTCCGTTACGACGTCGCCAAAGAACCATCTGCTAGCCCCGGCCCGCTAGCTTTCTCAACGCCGTGTGTCCCACTCGCCTAGCATAGTTGTGACTACCGAACGGCTCCCTGACTCACCTATTGCTGCTCATTGGACCCTATGATCACTCGACAACACAGCTGATGCCCTCTGGACTCTTTCAATAACACGGTACCTCATTTTGTTTATCTGTCGGCCCCAGCCTCGAACTCAGGTCCTGTACGTACCTAACTGACCCATATATTGCCATTTGTTGTCTTAGCTCTCCTGATCAACACCTGTGATTGCACTAGACGACCAGTTCTTATAGCCTTTAGCCGTACCCTTATCCTACTCCTCCTCTGTACCTCTGGTGATGTAGATGTTAACCAAGGCCCTGTAGCCCCCAGTTCCACACCTATTCCCCAGGCGCAATCATTTGTTGACTTCTGTAACCGTAAAAGCCTTGGTTTCATGCATGTTAACATCAGAAGCCTCCTCCCAAGTTTGTTTTATTCACTGCTTTAGCACACTCCGCCAACCCTGATGTCCTAGCCATGTCTGAATCCTGGCTTAGGAAGGCCACCAAAAATTCTGAAATGTCCATCCCCAACTACAACATTTTCCGCCAAGATAGAACTGCCAAAGGGGGCAGAGTTGCAATCTACTGCAGAGATAGCCTGCAGAGTTCTGTCATGCTATCCAGGTCTGTGCCCAAACAGTTCCAGCTTCTACTTTTAAGAATCCACCTTTCCAGAAATAAGTCTCTCACCGCTTGTAATAGACCCCCTTCAGGCCCCAGCTGTGCCCTTGACACCATATGTGAACTGATTGCCCCCCATTTATCTTCAGAGTTTGTACTGTTAGGTGACCTAAACTGGGACATGCTTAACACCCTGGCCATCCTACAATCTAAGATAGATGCCCTTAATCTCACACAAATTATCAAGGAACCTACCAAGTACAACCCTAAATCTGTAAACACGGGCAGCCTCATAAATATCATCCTGACTAACCTGCCCTCTAAATACACCTCTGCTGTCTTCAACCAGGATCTCAGCGATCACTCATTGCCTGCTTCCGTAATGGGTCCGCGGTCAAACGACCACCCCTCATCACTGTCAAACACTCCCTAAAACACTTTCTAATCGACCTGGCCTGGGTATCCTGGAAGGATATTGACCTCATCCCGTCAGTAGAGGATGCCTGGTTATTCTTTAAAAGTGCTTTCCTGACCATCTTAAATAAGCATGCCCCATTAAATTTTTTTAACTAAGAACAGATATAACCCTTGGTTCACCCCAGACTTGACTGCCCTTGACCAGCACAAAAACATCCTGTGGCGTTCTGCATTAGCATTGAGTAGCCCCCACGATATGCAACTTTTCAGGGAAGTTAGGAACCAATATACAGTACACAGTCAGTTAGGAAAGCAAAGGCTAGCTCTTTCAAACAGAAATTTGCATCCTGTAGCACAAATTCCAAAAAGTTTTGGGAGACTGTAAAGTCCATGGAGAATAAGAGCACCTCCTCTCAGCTTCCCACGGCACTGAGGCTAGGAAACACTGTCGCCACCGATAAATCTACAATAATCGAGAATTTCAATAAGCATTTTTCTACAGCTGGCCATGCTTTCCATCTGGATACCCCTACCCCGGCCAACAGTTCTGCACCCCCCGCAGCAACTTGCCCAAGCCCCCCAACTTCTCCTTCACCCAAATCCAGATAGCTGATGTTCTGAAAGAGCTGCAAAATCTGGACCCCTACAAATCAACTGGGTTAGACAATCTGGACCCTCTCTTTCTAAAATTATCCGCCGCAATTGTTGCAACCCATATTGCCTATTGCCAGCCTGTTCAACCTCTCTTTCGGATTGTCTGAGATCCCCAAAGATTGGAATGCTGCCGCGGTCATCCCCCTCTTCAAAGAGGGAGACACTCTAGACCCAAACTGTGACAGACCTACAGTATATCTATCCTGCCCTGCCTTTCTAAAGTCTTCGAAAGTCAAGTTAACAAACATATCACCGACAATTTCGAATCCCACCGTACCTTCTCCGCTATGCAATATGGTTTCCGAGCTGGTCATGGGTGCACCTCAGCCAGACTCAAGGTCCTAAACGATATCATAACCGCCATCGATAAAAGACAGTACTGTGCAGCCGTCTTCATCGACCTGGCCAAGGGTTTCGACTTTGTCAATCACCTCATTCTTAACGGCAGACTCAACAGCCTTGGTTTCTCAAATGACTGCCTCGGCGGGTTCACCAACTACTTCTCTGGTAGAGTTCAGTGTGTCAAATCAGAGGGCCTGTTGTCCGGACCTCTGGCAGTCTCTATGGGTGTGCCACAGGGTTCAATTCTCAGGCCGACTCTTTTCTCTGTATATATCAATGATGTCGCTCTTGCTGCTGGTGATTTTCCGATCCACCTTTACGCAGACGACACCATTCGACACGATATACCTTGTGTGTGTGAGGGAGAGAGAGACTGAGGAGTGTGTGATGGTCATGGTGTTGTCATGTTACAAGGTCACTTGCAGCAGTGCCAGTGACCTCCTTGTCCTTGCTGAATCTGTTGCCTGCAGCCTGTGGATGGCTATGAATAAAGGGGGGCTGGTGCTTGTGTCATTAAAAGATTGCATCTGACCCCCGCATCTGAGAAATAACTTCTCACATGCACAGACGCACGGTTACACAGACACACAGTTACACAGACACGCGCACAGACACAAAGTTACACAGACACATGCAAAGACACACAGTTGCACAGACACACAGTTACACAGACACCCACACAGACACATAGTCACACAAACACCCGCACAGACACACAGTTACACAGACACACGCACAGACACACAGTTACATGGACACACAGTTACACAGACACACTCACAGACACACAGTTACACAGACACACGCACAGACACACAGTTACACAGACACACGCACAGACACACAGTTACACAGACACACAGTTACACAGACGCACGCACAGACACACAGTTACACAGACACACGCACAGACACACAGTTACACAGACACACGCACAGACACACAGTTACACAGACACACAGTTACACAGACACACGCACAGACACACAGTTACACATACACACGCACAGACACACAGTTACACAGACGCACGCACAGACACACAGTCACACAGACGCACGAACAGACACACAGTTACACAGACACACGCTCAGACACACAGTTACACATACACACTCACGGACACACAGTTACACAGACACACGCACAGACACACAGTTACACATACACACACTCAGACACACAGTTACACAGACACACGCTCAGACACACAGTTACACATACACACGCTCAGACACACAGTTACACAGACACACGCACAGACACACAGTTACACAGACACACGCTCAGACACACAGTTACACAGACACACGCTCAGACACACAGTTACACAGACACACGCTCAGACACACAGTTACACAGACATTCACACAGACACACAGTTACACAGACATTCACACAGACACACAGTTACATGGTGGCTATATGTTGCATAACGCTGTCCGTTACACCTCAGCATCCTTCAGCTACATGCATTTACCATTCCCTTCAGGAATTCCCTACTGGCCAGACCACCCCCTGTATCGTTAGTCTTTGGTACATCCCACCTTTAGCGAGCTTACCCTCCAGGAAGGCCAGGGGTGAAGTTTCACAGACCTCTGAAAAGGACAAAGGTCTTTGAAGCGACAGGATTTCTGTTCCTTAACAATGCACTCCCACGTCACCTTGAAAGGCGACCTCAAGGTTGACCACCATAACGGTTGGCTGTTGTTTTTGTCCTTGGATTAGCTTAGATGTCCGTTGAATACTCTCGACTGTATCGTCAGACAGGTTTCTTTGCTCCCTCAACCTAATCCCCACGACATGGATAGCTCCCAATCTTCCAGTTGAGGCAACCCCAATAGCGGAATCACAATCAGCCTCCCAAGGCGTTGATCATGTTTAATCGAAGCATGCAGCGTTTATTCAGAGTGATGGCACCACGAGATAGCCACCCAGCAGCAGCAATGCTTCAACCCTCACAAAGTGGCAGCTGATGTTTTTTTCTCTCCTTTTTTTGTTGTTGTTGCAAAGGGGAAACAGCTGTTATTTAATCTTACCTGTGGGTATAGATACACTTGGGATCTCATGGAGATATGGATGTCATCCAGTATACAGTAGATCTGATTACTGAAGCACAATAGAGGATTCTTATTTGAGCTGTTGACGAAAGTAGACGTAGCCTACGTGAAGGCTAATTTGTGCCATTTTTGATGTAAAAGACTAGTCTTGAGGGATTCTCATTTGACTTTTTCATCTGGATCCTTTTTCACGTGTCCTCAATGTGCTTCACTTTGGATTCTTAGATCAAGGTGTGACCTTTTCAGTTGCCGTGACTGAGCTCGTTATTTTATTGAAGAAAAGAAAATAGTTGAACAGTTTTTTTTCTCTATTGACTTCCAGTAACCAGCTAGGAAACAGTCACCGTGGTGCTTTTGCGAGGAGCTTGGCATGGTTTCATTATACTTGTAGTACAGCAAAGGTTGTCCTCCTTATTGTACAGAACAAGTCATTTGACTTTTACAGAAGTAGAAGCCAAGTAAATTGCGCTTCTCGTCGCTGATGTTATGAAGCTTGCATTCAGCTCAACCTCGCTTAAAACACACCGTTTTATCTCGTGGCCTTGTTTGTTTATAAATGATGTATTTTGGAACAAAACATTTATCTGCGTTCATAAACATTTCATCCATATTTTCACTTAGTCATGACAAACCACTTATTTTGTCGCCTAATGGAATACTTTTCTGTCTGGAGACTATCCAGAACACTTGGCTTGTTTAGAATGGCTATAAAACAAAACACAGGCCCTCACCGCTGATTCAGTTGTCATTAATTTGGTTTCAGACTAAATTGCTTTGAGAGTATTCATTTGTTGCCCAATGGGACAAGGTCCACATCAGGTATTATCTCCGCTGTGCATGGATGTATTTTGGGAATGGTTTTCTCTCAGTTCAGTGGCCGTAATGCATTGCATTCAAACAGACTGGGGAAACTTGAGTTTAACCCAGATATTTTCAAGGCATTGCCGATTCTCCGGTAAAATAATGTCCTGTCACTCCTGTTGCCTCCGTTTATTATTTGTTCACAGAACATTGCATTGAGTAGACTAGTGTAATTTTCACTGTTGGCCCTTCTGGTACTCATTACTGTATATGGATTTACATTCAATTCCATGTGTGGGTACAATGTGAAGACAAGAGGTTACACACACACACACACACACACACACACACACACACACACACACACACACACACACACACACACACACACACACACACACACACACACACACACACACACACACACACACACACCACCTTGTAGGCTGTGAGAAAGCAACGGAGGTACATAGAGAGACAGATGGGGAAAGAAAACACCAAAACAATACACCGCCGTGGGGGATGAGCAGAAGGCCCCTATGCATGTTGTGATCTGTCACGCACTCTCTAAACTGTAAAAGTTGGGTGTGCTTAGTGAGTGATGTGCATGCGTTTTAGCAAGGTTAACAACACAGGGCGGGGAGGATGAATGGCCTCTGCTTTCAGATGGGTCAGCACTGGGACTCAACAGACCGGGAGGCGAGAGAGCGAGAGGGAGAGAGAGAGACGGTACTACTGTCAGACTCAGTAACCATAGCAAGAATCAAGAAAACAGCACGTGGCCTAGATTTACTGAAAATAGCATGACCCTCCACCACCTCCAAATTAAGGTTTACCACAACTCTCTCTGTGTGGAGAGGATTAAAAAAATAGACATATATATACATTCATCACCATTTATCTAAAAGGCATGCGATGCAGTGATTTTAGTAACTGAATGTGTAAATAGTGAATTTGAGTAGGGCTCAGTTGGTAGAGCATGGTGTTTGCAACGCCAGGGTTGTGGGTTTGATTCCCACGGGGGACCAGTACGGAAAAAAAAAAAAAATGTATGAAATGTATGCGACTGTAAGTCGCTCTGGATAAGAGCGTCTGCTAAATAACTAAAATGTAAATGTAAAATGTAAGTAGTGAATAAGCTTTTTTTTTCATTTTGTCTAAAGTTACAGCCTTCAACATTGGAATAATGTGGAAACAAAAGTAATGGACCGTATTAATGCGCACAGGGTCCCACTTCTCTTCAAGAGCCAAGGCATTACCTATGAAAACAATGGACCTTTAACTCTAATTAAAAGCATTTCCAAGTCTTTGCACCTTGGTTAATTGGTAAAAAAGTCCTCTATGAGTTTGGAATGAACTCTAAATTAACCTCTGATTCCGATGGGAGAACACCACAGCATCAGTGCCAGTGTGCCGGCTAAAGAAGAATCCACCCTCACCAAAGAGCCCTTTGTCGTCTCATGCTTAGAATTTCAAACTGAGAAAATGAGCATGATGGCAGATTATCTTGCTTCATTTAAATAAGTCGAGGAAGAACCGTCAAACTGTGTTATGAATTACCCTGACAGGGTTTTGCTTGTGTGGTGAACGTTTTCAATGGGATGCCATGTAGGCGAAACATAAACCGACAATGGCGTTGGTTGAACAGAAAGACAAAGCGGGAGAAAGCCACAGAATCCACACCCACACAAGGCCAATCCTTCTCACTCCGGTTGAAGTCAAGAATCATTCTGAGGAACAAACGAGGCGTTTACGGACACCTGCCGCGGGAAACCCGGGAAAGTCTTTCAAACCTCAAGCGAGTGGTATAGCGGCAGACTAGGTGTTTTTGTCACACTTCTCACCCGTCTCATTTCCCCCCTACAATTAGACTTCCTCAGCAAGGTTTCTGTCGCACATTAGGTTGAAGGAAGAT
The DNA here is from genome assembly GCF_901001165.1 of Salmo trutta. Lineage (NCBI taxonomy): Eukaryota > Metazoa > Chordata > Actinopteri > Salmoniformes > Salmonidae > Salmo > Salmo trutta. Next base: position 7,408,873 of record NC_042978.1, on the reverse strand, counting down.
ATGTCAAGTTCAAAGGACCTCGTTGTGTCAGCCGAGTTAAAGGCTTTATCTCTGACAGCCCTGCTAGAGCGAGGCATTGTGGTGCCGTGACGAGTTGCCTCGCCATTGAACTAGTGGTGCAGATACGTATTATTCCCCTCAACCTACTTTGGAGCTTTTGACGAGTGTGCGTCTGTTTTCTTCCCTTTGCAAGAGACTCCCAAGCTTCACTCTTGCTCTCTTTCTCTCGCGAAGTCTGCAAACGAACAAACATAACATTGTGAAGTAGCTCTGTTTTTTGATTCAGATGGGTTGTCACAATGTTCTTGATGGATTAGTGACCTGCTAAACATGCTCACCTCTGCTTGAGTGGATAATCTGCGCAAGACAAGTCGTGTCAGATCACTTGGCCATATCAATAGCTTGGGATATGCAATATATAGAGAGATATTTTCACATTGTGTTCCCCTTTGATCTTTGATGTCAACTGGGAAGACGATCCACTTTGGGATGACAGGCTGTGATCTGATTTCAGTGGGACATCACAGCTCCACCGTTTAAGAGTACCCATCACCGTGACAACGGATGAGATGGGTTTTAGGCCTCTGGTCCGATCTGTTCTTGATGATTGAAAATAAGAGAGGACAGTTATCCCCCAACACAAGTAAGAGGAGGCGGTGAGCTCAGAGCATGGCATAGCGGAGCTTCTGTAACTCTTGCTTCCGTCCCTACGTCTGGGGTGAATTAACAAGCATGAACTGATTCAGTCAAAGCCTCAAATATTCACCATGTCAAACTTGGAAAAAGGCTGTGATCATAGTTGCAGAGTTCGGTTGTCATAGATAGACAATTACCTGATGTTACATTTGACATCAATTATGGAGACCTTTTATGACCACTCCATTAACAAGACAAGAGACAATGAATGAACCAGTGTTTGATCTACATCCCATATCTTGAGTGACATTCCAAGTCCTCAGACAAATGAAGCAAAGCGCCAAGCGATCATGCATCCTTCTCGAACAAACAAGTTCTCTGCCTGCGCCTAATCAAAGGCTGCCACTCTCACGCGTGCAAACGTGGGTGGAGGATGGGTGCTTCGGGAGACCAAAAAAAAAAAGCAGACGCCTAGCATGTGAGAAGGCGTATGAGTGTCTGTGTGAGCGGTTTCATCGCTTTTGGTGTGAAATATAGTTTTCATTAAAGAGCAGGCAGTGGTTCCCGATGAAAACCCCAAACAGCACAGCAGTGCGTCTCTGGAGAGGAGCTTCAGCCTCCCTGCTTCACAGAAAGCCTCCCTTTCAATTCCTGCACACGCTCAGACCTACTGCCACTTTTTCATGTCCAATCCCGCTGAATGGATTTCTGCTCCTTTATTCTTCCTTTTCTCCCTCGATTCGGGTGAAGGTTGATGGTTCTTGTTGTCTATTTTTAGGGCCGACTCCCATTGCCTTTTTGCTTCAACTCTTTTTCTGTCTCTGGATTTGACTCAGTGTTTTTCGTTAGCTGGCAATCCTCGGGGAGTGGAATGACGGTGGTTTAAGAGTTTGGCAAAGTTTTGGGAACCGTTCGAGAACTACAGATGAGCATGTTTTAGTGAAGTTGAAGATGAACAGCAACCCTGTGCTGGGAAAATATCCCACCAGGGTGTCTGTCTCAGACACCGGCAATGGTGTCATGCTTGCTGAGTATAATAATGTTACAGTGCACCATGTGGTTTGAAAAACATGAATAGTTTCCAACACATGCCCAAGTGGTACCTCCCTGTAAGAAATGAATACAGAATTATACAGGGTAGGCTATTCTTTATCCAGCATACCACGCTGCATCCCACTGCTGGCTTGCTTCTGAAGCTAAGCAGGGTTGGTCCTGGATGGGAGACCAGATCCTGCTGGAAGTGGTGTTGAAAGGGCCAGTAGGAGACACCCTTTCCTCTGGTAAAGAATAAATACAAATGTCCCCAGGGCAGGGATTAGGGACATTGCCAAGTGTAGGGTGCTGTCTTTTGGATGGGATGTTAAACGAGTGTCCTGACTCTCTGTGGTCAATAAAGATCCCATGGCACTTATTGTAAGAGTAGGGGTGTTAACCCCGGTGCCCTGGCTAAATTCCCAATCTGGCCCTCATACCATCATGGTCACCTAATCATCCCCAGCTTCCAATTGGCTCATTCATCCCCCCTCCTCTCCCCTGTAACTATTCCCCAGGTTGTTGCTGTAAATGAGAACGTGTTCTCAGTCAACTTACCTGGTAAAATAAAACTTTCAAATGCACTTATGAACTTTAACTATGTTTTTCCAGATCTACCACCCCTAGCTACATAGATGTAGTATAGTTCAAAAGCCACCAGTGGAGTAAGTACAGAGGTGGACAACTTTTATTTTCACATCCAGAGAGGAAAAACACATTTCCAGATGGCACGGGATTAAAAAACAACAACAAGAAAACACCAACAACAGTGAGAGACGGAGCAAGGAAAATCCATAAATCCATAAATGAGGATGAGACTAGCGGGCTGGCAAAGTTGTTCGGCCCCAACATGTTTCCTGTGTGGCGATCGATCGGTGTAGTGATTAATGAAGTTGTCGCAGAGAGGAAAGAGATGCTCGCTCTCTTCTCTTATCAGGCAGGCTCTCAGTGAGTACACTGCATCTGTTTCCCAACGGAAGACACCCTGACACACAGAGGAACTGAAACACCCGTAGTGTGGAGGAACAGGGGTGGTCTTCCCAGTAGAGCTACAAAGGACTTCGAAGAGGTGCAAGTTCAGCTGGCTGTAGTTGACAGGTTTGGACCCCCGTTGTAAGCTCACTGCACTTCATAGATGACCATTGCACAGCTAGACTGGAAAGTTAAATAATGAGTTATTGGGCTTGTCTTCGGGGTGGGTTTTACCATTGCAAGTGTTTGACAAATATGATCCAAGTGTTTTTATTCGTTCATAATCAGTGATGAACAAAGCATGTTTTTCTCTGGCATTAAAGGATACTTTTTTAAATGTTTATTTTACCCTTATTTTACCAGGTAAGTTGACTGAGAACACGTTCTCATTTACAGCAACGGCCTGGGGAATAGTTACAGGGGAGAGGAGGGGGATGAATGAACCAATTGTAAGCTGGGGATGATTAGGTGACCATGATGGTATGAGGGCCAGATTGGGAATTTAGCCAGGACACCAGGGTTAACACCCCTACTCTTACAATAAGTGCCATGGGATCTTTATTGACCACAGAGAGTCAGGACACTCGTTTAACATCCCATCCAAAAGACAGCACCCTACACCTGGCAATGTCCCTAATCCCTGCCCTGGGGACATTTGTATTTATTTTTTACCAGAGGAAAGGGTGTCTCCTACTGGCCCTCCAACACCACTTCCAGCAGAATCTGGTCTCCCATCCAGGACCAACCCTGCTTAGCTTCAGAAGCAAGCCAGCAGTGGGATGCAAGGCAGTATGCTGCTGGCACAGTGATTTTATCCCATCCATTTTAACAGGTTAAAGTAAACCATTTGGCATAGTTTTCACAAATGTGGCATAATGTTACAGGTGGGACTTGAATCTCACCTACCAAGTGTTTCCATTTAGCTGATTGGTTGAATAAAAGATGTGTGCTATTTTAACCAAATGTGTTTGTTCTGTCTTGATGGCTGGCTGGCCACCCACTTACTGTAAAAAACAACAACTGGGGAGAACTTCTTTCTTTTAGCTTTGTTACACGTGGGGTGAAATGTAGACTTAACTCTAAGAATTTCAAGGCCAACCTCTCAACAAAACCTGATGATGTACACAATGAGAATGGGATTAACTAAATGTCCGGCATCGTTCACAAGTTACCAAATGTCATTTCCTGCATTATGACATTCCACACGTCAGGAAATGCCATTGTTAGCAACGTTCCATGTGGTAGCAACCTTTTATTATGGCCTTGTAGGATGTTATCACAATGCACATGTTATTCCTGTGAATTTTAGGTCATCATCTAACTGTGTGTTGTAAGGACAAAATATGGACTATACTCAGTCTACTCACCAAAACACTGTCATTCTGCCTCATTCCTTTGCTTATGTCTTCCTCCTCCCTTGTGGCTTGTGCTGGGATGTCTTTGTGTCCTCTCTGTTCAGACAAATGCTATGGGTCCTGGAGCAGCTCAATGAGGCATGGAAATGCCCTGATTAATTGAAGAGTAAGAAAAGACTGTTGGAGATGATGACATCAACGCCAAGCCAACAGTTAAAATAATGGGGCAATGCACTGGGTGAATTATGTATCTAATATTAAAGCTGACAGCTATGGGATGATTTTTCATACATATAATGCCACATTGTAACATTACAGGAAACACGCGCTATACATGTACAGTATTGTTTACTCGGTTAATCTATTCTCATATAGCGGAGATCAACCTTGTGTACCGTGGGTATTTGTTTGTTCTCAGCTGAAGGGTCCAGGCCGGATATGTGACATGCTTCTAAACGACTTGGGCTGCAGCAGAGCAATGCGGTGTAGCGACGGGCTACAGTACAACGCAGGGGATGTTTCCCGGGCACATTTACACCATTTTATTAAGAGAGGTCTGTGTGTGGTTTAGACTACCAATTTCATGTTTTATTTGATTGGCGGCCATTCCGCCTCTTTATTCCCCTCCTTAATGGCACTTAATCCAACCTCCTCTCCCTCTGTGTTATTAAAAATAATCATTGAAGCCATCTTCACAAGTTGTTAGGTATTACTTCCCAAAGCCACTGGGATTTATCAAAAGAGATTGGAAATCTTCCCCTCTTCAAAGTGACAAACTCCTGACTAGATGCGTTCCCTGATCACACACCTTGCAATGACCCAAGCTCATGTTTGCTCCCTGAGTGGATACTTGGTACCGTGGCTGACATCAGGGGGTCGCTCCCCCGCTTCCCCTAAAGAATGAGCGATGGGACTTTGATTAGTATCCTCCAATTTTAGGCTTTTTAATGCATGCTATCTCATGAGGTGTATCTCTGCTTTTAGTATTTTAACTTTTCCACCCACCTGCTGCTCCTCTGCATCTCTGACGTACTTGAGACCTGGTAACCTGCAGAGGCCCTGGCTGCAATCCCTTTACCTGCTTCTACTTTGTTCTTCCCTCATTAGTTGCTGATCTAGGATGATTCTGAGGCTTTGTTGTATCTACTGCCATCACTGCCAACCTTTCCCTTCCCTGCTGTGTACCTGTACTTCAACACGGCCTGACACAACTTTTCTGTTCATTGTTATGAGCCGTAGCTGATCCGAATTCCTCACAGCTTGTTTGACAAACATAACAGAGATGACCTCTGTGACTCTACCGGCCTCGCTTGAGACCACCAGCTCAGGTGGGGAGACCAGCGAGAGGAGAGAGTGGCCAAAGAGAGGGAGGGAAGACCGAACACGCAGGATGGAGAGAGGGAGAGAGCGAAGAGCAGGAGCTTGACAGCAGGAGCAATCAGATGGTTTCTTTATCGTTTTACATGGCTCCTGAAGGACTCACAGGAGCATCTGTTCCCACACTCGGGCCGACTGCAGTCACCCTGAATTCACCCAGCGCACTTCTGACTCCCAATAATGAGGCAAGGCCACTAATGAGGAACGATGTGGGTCAGGCAGATGCTTTTCTTTGTTAAAAAAAACACACACACACTAAATGTCCCAGTTCTACAAATCCTCTGACTCACTCGTTGTGTAGATTGAATCCGAATTCAATTCACGCGTCAAATTACCATTATCCATCACACAATTTGGATGCATGTCCTTCAGTGTACATAGCGTTACATAACTACTCATTCATAAATGTCTGATTTGTTGAAAATAAAAAGCACTAAAGCCTTGGGAAATAGACAATACTATAAATGGATTGTATTATGTCTCGGCCTTGAAGATGCCTGTGCGTACGATCAGCATCTAAAAGATGGTATACTACCAAGTCTTTAGAGCCTCCTTCTTTTCTCACCTTCAAAATATAGTTTTTAGGGAGGACTGACAGCCAGGCAGATATCGAATATACCTGGGTTATTGGATGTGCTTTTCTTTTAATTTGATACTTACGTCAGATATTGTGCATTCGGAAAGTATTCAGAACCCTTGACTTTTTCCATGTTTTGTTCTGTTACAGCCTTATTCGAAAATGTATTAAATTGTTTTATTTTCCTTAAACAATCTACACACAATACCCCATAATGACGAATCAAAAACAGGTTTTTGGATTTTTCTGCAAATGTATAAAAATGTAAAAAACTGACCTATCACTTTTAAATATGTATTTATACCCTTTACTCAGTACTTTGTTGAATCACCTTTGGCAGCGATTACAGCCTCGAGTCTTCTTGGGTATGACGCTACAAGCTTGGCACACCTGTATTTGGGGAGTTTCTCCCATTCTTCTCTGCAGATCCTCTCAAGCTCTGTCAGGTTGGATGGGGAGCGTTGCTGCACAGCTATTTTCAGGTCTCTCCAGAGATGTTAGATTGGGTTCAAGTCTGGGCTCTGGCTGGGCCACTCAAAGACATTCAGAGACTTGTCCCGAAGCCACTCCTGCATTGTCTTGGTTGTGTGCTTAGGGTCGTTGTCCTTTTGGAAGGTGAACGTTCGCCCCAGTCTGAGGTCTTGAGCGCTCTGGAACAGGTTTTCATCAAGGATCTCTCTGTACATTGCTCCGTTCATATTTCCCTCGATCCTGACTAGTCTCCCAGTCCCTGCCACTGAAAAACATCCCCACAGCATGATGCTGCCACCACCATGCTTCACTGTAGGGAACTTTTTTCAAATCATGTCCAATCAATTTAATTTACGATAGGTGGACTCCAATCAAGTTGTAGAAACATCTCAATGGAAACAGGTTGCACTTGAGCTACATTTTGAGTCTCATAGCAAAGGGTCTGAATACTTATGCAAATAATGTATTTCTGTTTTTTGTAATACATTTGCAAAAATGTCTAAAAACCTGTTTTCACTTTGTCATTATGGGGTATTGTGTGTATGTTGACGAGGGAAAAAAGTGGTCTGAATACTTTCCAAATGTGCTGTATGTCAATCTTGAGACATTGTTTCCATTTACTACTGACTAGCTGTATATATCTTATGAAAAGTAAAATCACATTGTACCCACAGCTCTTTTAAGGCATATGATTAAGTGCAATCAATTACTTTTTTTGAATCAGTATGAAATTGTTTCACACTGAGCAAAGGACACAGCAAACATGTGACACATAATAAAGGATAACTGCACTCTGTGTTCAAGTGTACTTCCAGCTGGGTGAGTTTTCCCAGCCATATAGTCTGCTGCGGAGGAGAGGGAGCCACAGGGCCGGGTAGGGGTCCACATCCGGAATTGCAGGCTGGATGCTGAGACCTGGTGTTGGGCTGCTGGGGTGTAATTTAACAGCCGGGGCACAGGGGTGGCTGAGGCAAGATGATTGAGTTACCGCCTGCTGTGAACCTCCCCCAACCTCCCCCAAACACACACACACACACACACACATATGGCCTAGACACTTTGATGCAGAAACACACAGTAAGTTTCAAGTTTTCTTTATCACGTGCACAAGTATGGTGAAGCCCTTCCCAACAGTGCAGTATTCAATATCAAAATAGCAAATCACAGTTTCCATTTTACAGTGATGTTCCTGTCCTTTTCCTCTACCAATTCAAAGTAACGAGATTTATTGACTATTGTCTCTGCCATCTCACTAGCTCGCTAGCTAGCTAGCTACCAGCTACCCACCACAACGTTTGTGGAGAAACAGGTAGAGCGCGAACCAGATTTTGTTATTTTTTATTTGTACCAACGAAGAAAAAGGCAAATACTTTGACAATATTATCGACTTGCTTATTTGAAAAGTATCTAAGTATCTGGTTACTTAAATTGAAAAACGAACGCTTTAAGTTACTCATTACAACAAAATAAGTAACCTGAGGAGGCCTACTACTTTGAAACGCGTTACACCCAACACTGGTTACAATTAATGTTCTGCACATCAGGATGGAAAGATAACAGGTTTCATATGTAGAATAATATATTCGGTTTGTCATGCCCAATATTTGGATGCGATCGTATTATCTTGCTCCAACTTGTGTTTAGTCCTAGTTAAAATGGTTGTTAAGCCCACGTTCATGCTGTAGGTAATAGGGATAGAGGGATGACATGCATGTGGAGAGGTAAAAGTGATAAAAGTGATGCACTCACAGAGCTGTGCATGTAAAGGGGCTCATTTCACCGCTCATGATAAAGTCCCATAGATTCCACCCGCTTCTCTTAATCAGGAGCTCATGAAAATGGAAATGTGTGCTATAGATGAGGCACTCGGTGGTTCATCTTCCGACCGCCGTAATGCCAGTACCCATCTGTCAGCTGCTATATGTACCCCTTTGATGTTATGGCAACCCACACGGTCTAATCGAGATTTTTTGTCTCGGTCACAATTCAGTAGTAACATCGATCTATAGTTATTATCTTGAAACGTGTACATTAGTCATTTCATCTTTTTTCCTTTCCAAAGCGTAGGCATGGTGAAAGCAGTAAAGATGGAGTAGCAGAGGGGGATAACTAAAAGGCGGTGGAGGGACATGTGATGGAGAAGCCGGGCTGGCGGGGATGAGAGATGGAGGGCTGGCGGAGCAGCTCTCTGTGAGAAGAACGGCGGAGCGGCAGAGAGCTTCACAGCTTGAGTGTTTCCCGTGGTGTAATCGCGCCGGAGAATCTGGCCACCGCTAACATGTAATCTGTGTTCTGAGCACACCTGCCAGTGTGATCCATGTCTCCCGGCCCTGTGGAGGCTTGCGGAGCCGAGCGCTAATCTAGCAGGCTTGCTGCGCCTAACATACATCCTCCACACCACTCCCTCGCTTTCTACTCATGCAATTACAGCTGCTTTGCTTTGTGTGCTAAAAGGATGCCTACGAAGTCTGGAAGTAGGCCCTATGCACACTGCACACACAACAGATGTCTTGCCCAAAGTAGTGTCTGATGTATTGTATTGCATACATAATGGTAAATTATCAAATAATACGCAGACTTGATATAGCATTGAACATTCTCAATTCAAGTACGATTGTTCCAAAGCATTGGGAGCCTCCAGAAGCTGCACAATTCAGCAAGCTATTTTCCCAAAATGTTCAGTCAAATCTCCCACCTTTCCAATTGCATTAACATTTCAAACCGCAGCACTGACTTTGTAGTAGTTATGCCATCAATTCTTTACCATTTTGTTTTTATGTGAGCCATAAAGATCTACTATCTTAATTTGACCACTCTGCTAGCAGGAAATGCAAACTTGCAGTGTATTTGAGTCTTAAAAAAAAGGCTATTAAAGTTTTAATTTCCACTTTAAAATGTCAGACTTGATTTGCCCTAACGAATAATTGATCAACCCCAACAGAAATGTCCATTCACTATAATCCACCTAATAATTCCCATTTCCTGTTGCTGTTGTTTTCCAAAAGGTGCAGTTTATATCTTAAACTCTGTGTATTATTACTATCTCCAACACATTACCTATGAATATGGTTCTGGAGATGATCTGTGACCGTTGCTTGTTGTAGATGCCGCCCTCCCCAGAGCTCTATTGATTGCCTTGCCTGTGTATATCCCTAGCAACCAAGTGTTGTTCAAGGCGCCTGCTACCACGACCCTGCTCTCTCAAGCCTTGCTGCATCGTCTTACTCTGTTTATAGGTTTATCTCCAAATAGGGGTCAGCTGTTGCCACATTTACCTTGTATTTAGGTAGCCAAACAGCAATATGTTTACCATTTGCTTGTCCGTCTTTGATTTGTGGTTTTATTGAAGACATTCCACTAGAAAAGCTGTTTTATATCATGCAGTACATACAATTATGTGCTGCACCAGGGAATCTTAGTCATCATTGGATGTTACTTTAATCCAACAGCCATCTGGTGGCTTTCATATGGGCTTGATGGTTATTGCTTTGGATTGTGCACACATCCAGATCAACTAATGCCTTATATGCACGCGCACACACACAAATTGATACAAATTGATATGAGCAACGTTGCATAAAGCGATAGATGCCTATACTCTTTCTCTCATTTCCATTTTCTTCATCAACGCATAATCTGGCGGCCATAATGAATCATTTCCCGGTTCTACTATGCCAGAGTGCTCTCTGTGTTTTACAACCAGTGATTACATAATATGGCTTTGTAGCATAATGAACCTACTGAGATTCAGTTCACATCATGCGGAACCCCCCCCTCCATATTGTGGACGCGAATAAAATAGAATTCTCTCAACAAAACAAAACCCTACATTGTTGTACATATTTCAAACATTTGATTACAGGAAGGTAGTTCATTGGAAGCGTACCCATATCAATCTGGACGGCTGCCGGAGGATGCCCACTTTGAAGGTACCAGGCTTTGATGTAGATGTGGCCCGTCTGACTCATGGACTGCTGGATGCGAGCTGTCAGAGAGCTCCTGACTGAGAGAGACTCATGCAGCCTCCCTCCCTCCCTCAACCTCCTTTTCTCTCTTTCACCAGGCCTGACATACAGACACGAGTGAGGACTTGCGCCGAGCCACAGAACACAGAGAAGGACCATTGACTCTACACTTGTTATTGATGAAATGAGGTTGATGGGAGAGATGAGGCCCGCTACGAGTGAGTGTGGGATTAGTAGCTGATGAATAGTAAGCCTATTGAAATGTATATCCTATATGGCAAATAACTTCCTTTGTGTACCATTTGGTCGAGCTCTGACTCTATATGATGAAAACCTAATTTGTCAAATTGTCAGTACAGTACCACCAAAAAAACATAGCGATTCAGTACAAGGTATTGACTCGGATTCACTTCATACTCTGTCGCCGTGGGTGACGCATGACTGAGATTATTGACGGGTGACATATTATTTAATGAACAATTAATTAATTAGCTTCCAATTGGCTCATTCATTCCCATCCTCTCCCCTGTCAATATTTCCCAGGTCGTTGCTGTAAATGAGAATGTGTTCTCAGTCAATTTACCTGGTAAAATAAGGATAACAAATAGCTAATTGAGCAGTGACTACTACAATGTCACGCTATGGGGCCTGTCCCCAGTCGCCACTACACTAGCCCTCCACAAAGGCAGAAATAACCTCTTGTAGCATCCCTGACTAGGGAAGACACATAGGTGGAGCCCCCAGAAATAATCACCTCGATGGCCTTTTGTGCATTCAGCAGGGCGAGTTCATTTGCCGTGAAATGTATATCCCTTTTCTCCTGGCTCCCAAAGCTTTCCCCATGGCCCTCTGGGTATTCTTCTCTCCATTGGCGGCAGCCGCCATCCCTGACGGCCACATGTTTTATTGCCCACTAAAGCATTTGATATTGATTGATTTATTTATTTGATGCGGTAAGCCCTTATGAACGATTGTGCACTCCAGGCCACCGCAACACAATCTGGGGCATTAAATATATTACAGGCATTTGTTTTCCACCTTCTAAAGTGGATTCGACAAAACACACCGACAAATACTCATCCTCTGAGTAGAGCTCCCACAAGACAAAACACGCATGTCCCGTCCTCCATTATCTTCAACTGTCTAAAAGGGCAGAATAACCAAAATGTTGCTTAGTTACAGTTTTAACCATATTTTGCTACTACGACTATCACAACCTCTTACATTATCTTTGGGAATGTCAATCCACTAATGAACGTTTTTGGATGGTTACCCAATACAGTTTGGGATACTTCATTTCAGCCTATAGATGATTGTGATCAACCAAACAAACATCATGGAGGTATCCGTGATAAAATATGTATGTATGTCACGACCTCTGGTTAAAGTGGCATGTTCTACTGTTGCTCCCGTGTTAAATGAATTTCAGGTCTAGTGAAAGAAGAAAGGGTTTTGTCAGACCCGAACTCTATTATAGGTTTAGAAGGCCTAGGTTTAGGTTTCCTTTGGAAACGTGCCAATTGAACACAGCCCCTCGCTCTCTTGCACTCCCTTTCTCACCATGTCTCACTCACACACACACTGCAGCAACAAAAGAGAAAAATGGGAAGCTTATAGCGATTTTCTGTGTAACCAGCCCACACCAGTCACAGTCTAGTTAAAAATCACGTTTATTCATTTTGCCCTAGAGTAGAGGGGAAAAAACAGCTGATTAAATTCTCATTTAACCTTATCATAATTTAGCTGAGCCTATTACGATGTCAATCATTTAAACTCAACATTGCATAGTAGGGAGAGAGTAGTGTAAGTATGAGGGAGAAGGGATTAGATCCAATTGAGGGACCACACAGCTCTCAAATGGGTCATATCCATTCGCTTGTCATTTTTCTGTAGAGAAAGGTTTGCCAATTATTATCTAATGTGCCAAGTGAACATGGGTCATTATAGGTACTCAAAAAAAACATAAGTTCATAATCTATTTTAACATCTGATTCCATCAGAACTCTTTGAATTGGACCTTCCGTTGGATCAAAGCTAGGCCTAGTTATTATAGATGATGAAATCGAGTCATTAGTTTGGTGAATATCTTCATAAGCTGGGACATTGTATCATCCTGATTAAACTCTTTCATTGTTCAAGTTTGAATAAGTCTTAAAAGGCCCACTGCATTAAAAAACGAGATTTCCTGTTTTCTATACATATTTCCACACCATGAGGTTGGAATAATACTGTGAAATTGTGATAATAATGATAAGGCCCTTTTAGTGTAAGAACTGTTTGAAAAGACTGCCTGAAATTTCAGCCTGTTTTGGTGCGATGGAGTGTTGGTCTGCCTGGTAACAAAATCAAATCAAATCACATTTTATTGGTCACATACACATGGGTAGCAGATGTTAATGCGAGTGTAGCGAAATGCTTGTGCTTCTAGTTCTGACTATGCAGTAATATCTAACAAGTAATCTAACAAATTCACAACAACTACCTTATACACACAAATACACACAAATGTAAAAGGATGAATAGAACATGTACATATAAATATATGGATGAGCGATGGCGTAGGCAAGATGCAGTAGATGGTATAGAATACAACATATGAGATTAATAATGTAGGGTATGTAAACATTATTAAAGTGGCGTTATTTAAAGTGGCTAGTGATACCTTTATTAAGTCCATTTATTTAAGTGGCCAGAGATTTGGGTCTGCATGTTGGCAGCAGCCTCTCTATGTTAGTGATGGCTGTTTAACAGTGTGATGGCCTTGAGATAAGAAGCTGTTTTTCAGTCTCTCGGTCTCAGTTTTGATGCAACTGTACTAACCTCGCCTTCTGGATGATAGCAGGGTGAACAGGCAGTGGCTCAGGGGGTTGATGTCCTTGATTATCTTTTTGGCCTTCCTGTGACATCGGGTGCTGTAGGTGTCCTGGAGGGCAGGTAGTTTGCCCCCGGTGATGCGTTGTGCAGACCGCAATACCATCTGGCGAGCCTTGCGGTTGAGGGCGGTGCAATTGCCGTACCAGGCGGTGATACAGCCTGACAGGATGCTCTCGATTGTGCATCTGTAAAAGTTTGTGAGTGTTTAAGATGACAAGCCAAATTTCTTCAGCCTCCTGAGGTTCTTCACCACACCGTTTGTGTGGGTGGACCATTTCAGTTTGTCCGTGATGTGTACGCAGAGGAACGGGGGGGGGGGGGGGGGGGGGGGGGGTGGGGGGGGGGGGCTACCACTGTAATGTTGTCTGCAAACTTGATGATTGAGTTTGAAGCGTGCATGGCCACGCAGTCATGGGTGAACAGGGAGCACAGGAGAGGGCTGAGAACGCACCCTTGTGGGGCCCCAGTGTTGAGGATCAGCGGGGTGGAGATGTTGTTTCCTACCTACACCACCTGGTGACGGCCCGTCAGAAAGTCCAGGACCCAGTTGCACACGGCGAGGTCGAGACCCAGGGTCTCGAGCTTAATGATGAGTTTGGAGGGTACTATGGTGTTAAATGCTGAGCTGTAGTCAATGAACAGCATTCTCACATAGGTATTCCTCTTGTCCAGATGGGATAGGGCAGTATGTAGTGTGATGGCAATTGCATCGTCTGTGGACCTATTGGGGCGGTAAGCAAATTGGAGTGGGTCTAAGGTATCAGGTAGGGTGGAGGTGATATGATCCTTGACTAGTCTCTCAAAGCACTTCATGATGACAAACGTGAGTGCAATGGGGCGATAGTCATTTAGTTCAGTTACCTTAGCATTCATGGGAACAGGAACAATAGTGGCCATCTTGAAGCAGACTGGGATAGGGATTGATTGAATATGTCCGTAAACACACCAGCCAGCTGGTCTGTGCATGCTCTGAGGACGCGGCTCGGGATGCCGTCTGGGCCGGCAGCCTTGCGTTTAAATGTTTTACTCACGTCGGCCACGGAGAAGGAGAGCCTTCAGGATTTGGTAGCGGGCCGTGTCAGTGACTCTGTATTGTCCTAAAAGCGAGCAAAGAAGTTGTTAAATTTGTCTGGGAACAAGACGTTGATGCCCGCGACGGGGCTGGTTTTCTTTTTGTAATCCGTGATTGACTGTAGACTCTGCCACCTATGTCTCGTGTTTTGAGCCGTTGAATTGTGACTCTACTTTGTCTCTATACTGACACTTTGCTTGTTTGATTGCCTTGCGGAGGGTATAACTGCACTGTTTGTATTCGGTCATGTTTCCGGTCGCCTTGCCATGATTAAAAGCGGTGGTTCGCACTTTCAGTTTTGCGCGAATGCTGCCATTAATCTACGGTTTCTGGTTAGGGAAGGTTTTAATAGTCACAGCGGGTACGAAATCGCTGATGCACTTGCTAATAAACTCACTCACCGAGTCAGCGTATACATCAATGTTGTTGTCTGAGGCTATTCGGAACATATCCCAGTCCACGTGATCAAAGCAATCTTATAGCATGGAATCCAATTGGTCAGACCAGCGTTGTACTGACCTGAGCATGGGTGTTTCCTGTTTTGGTGTCTGTCTATAGGCTGGGAGCAACAAAATGGATTCATGGTCAGATTTGCCGAAGGCAGGGCGCGGGAGGGCTTTGTATCCGTTGCGTAAGTTCGAGTAGCAATGATCCAGAATTCTGCCAGCTCGTGTCGCGCATTCAATATGCTGATATAATTTAGGGAGTATTGAGCTTAGGTTAGCTTTGTTAAAATCCCCAGCTACAATAAATGCAGCCTCAAGATGTATGGTTTCCAGTTTACATAGAGTCCAGTGAAGTTCTTTCAGGGCCAACGAGGTATCTGCGAGGTATCTGCATTTGATTGTAAGGAATTCTAGGTCAGGTGAACAAAAGGACTTGACTTCCTGTATGTTGTTGTGATTACACCATAAGTTGTTAATCATTAGGCATACACTCCCGCCCTTCTTCTTACCAGAGAGATGTTTGTTTCTGTCGCCACAATTCGTGAAGAAATCAGGTGGCTGTACCGACTCTGACAACGTATCCCGAGTGAGCCATGTTTCCGTGAAACAGAGAATGTTACAATCTCTGATGTCTCTCTGGAAGGCAACTCGTGCCCTAATTTCATCCACCTTGATATCTAGAGATTGGACATTGGAGAGTAATATGCTTGGAAGCGGTGGATGGTCTGCTCGCCTTCTGAGTCTGACCAGTAGGCCGCTCCGTCTGCCTCTCCTGCGGCGACCTCGTTGTTTTGGTTCGGCCTCTGGGATAAGATTGCACACCCAGTGTGGAGGTCCTAACAAATGATCCGCTTCGGGAAAGACGTATTCCTGGTCGTAATGATGGTAAGTTGATATCGCTTTTAAATCCAATAGTTGGTTAATGGACCAATAAGAAAGAGAGTTCCAAACCGCTCTGCCAATAACAGCTAATTTTCAGTTTTCCCCACCCCACTCAGACTACTCCCAGACTGTCCTAGCAAACTTCTTGCTTGAGAAAATGCTCTTTGCTAAGAATCTATTTGTTTCTTTTTGACCATTTTAATTGAAAACAATCACAGTAAGGTACTTAATTGTTTCCCAGAAATAATTTGATATTAAGTTAAAAACAGCTGCATTGGACCTTTACTTGATTTTTTCAGTCTGACTGACTTTCCACAACAAATAAACCAAAAGCAGCACTCAAATGTACTTATTTTCAACAGACTGGGAATATTGTTAGGCCTATCCCACTGGGCACAAACTGGTTAAAGCAACGTAAATTGTCAACGTATTGAGACATGGAATCTACTTATCTACTTAATCTAAAATAATATGGATTTGAAAAAAGAATCAACTGTTATTTTGAGGTTGAAATTTCAACCACAGGATTATGTCGTCATGGTGATAACCAATTTTCAACATTGACAAAACTTGTATAAATGTTGAATTTGTACCTTTGAAGCAAGGTCAGATGTTCAACGTAATATCCACTGTAGGAAAAAAAATAGACCGTGCTGCACCACCTATTGGAAAGTTTATCTATCTACGGCTACCCTTTGGGTAGGGTTTTAACCAATCCCAGTTCTGCTTAGCTTTGATATTTGTCAGTGACTGTTAACAGAGTGCTATCGTGAGCCTTTTTTCAATTTTCCCCTAAAATGACATACACAAATCTAACTGCCTGTAGCTCAGAACAAATTCTTATTTACAATGACGGCCTAGGAACAGTGGGTCAACTGCCTTGTTCAGGGGCAGAACGACAGATTTTTACCTTGTCAGCTCAGGGATTCGATCTTGCAACGACACTGTGGTCGAGTATAGCGGGAAAAAAAGCCGGGCACGACGTGATGGACCCCTCCTAGGGACGGCATGGAAGAGCACTAGTAAGCCAGTGACTTAGCTCCCGTAATAGGGTCAGAGGTAAAGAATCCCAGTGGAAAAAAATGGAGCCGGCCAGGCAGAGACAGCAAGGGCGGTTTGTCACTCCAGTGCCTTGCTGTTCACCTTCGCACCCCTTGGCCAGACTACACTCAATCATAGGACCTACTGAAGAGATGAGTCTTCACTAAAGACTTAGAGTTCAAAACTGAGTCTGTGTCTCTCACGGATAGGCAGACCATTCCATAAAAATGAAGCTCTATAGGAGAAAGCCCTGCCTCCAACAGTTTGCTTAGAAATTCGAGGGACAATAAGGAGGCCTGCATCTTGTGACCGTAGCATATGTGTAGGTACGTATGGCAGGACCAAATTGGAGAGATAGGTAGGAGCAAATCCATGTCTAATGCTTTGTAGGTAAACCTTGAAATGAGCCCTAGCCTAAACAGGAAGCCAGCACTGGAGTAATATGATCACATTTTTGGGTTCTAGTCAAGATTCTATTTAGCACTAACTTAAGTTTATTCAGTGGTTTATCCTGGTTGCCGGAGAGGAGAGCATTGCAGTAGTCTAATAAAAAACAAAACATGGATTAGCTTTTCTGCATAATTTTTGGACAAACACTTTCTGATTCCTGCAATGCTACGAAGATGGAAAAAAAGCTTCCCTTGAAGTATTCTTGGTATGTTTGTCAAAAGAAAGATCAGGGTCCAGAGTAACACCGAGGTCCTTCACAGTTGTATTTGAGACGTCTGTACAACCATCAGGATTAATTGTCAGAATAAAACAGCAGATCTCTTTGTTTCTTGGGACCTAGAACTAGCGTCTCTGTTTTGGCCCGAGATTAAAAGTAAAACATTTGTCACCATCCACTTCCTTATGTCTGAAGCACAGGCTTCCAGGGTAGGCATTTTTTTTATCATGCTTCCTTGAAATGTACAGCTGTGTGTTGTCCGCATAACAGTGAATGTTGACATTGTGATTTCGAATGACATTACCAAGAGGTAGAATATATAATGAAAACAATATTTGATTTGTCAGAGGACAAACCATCCACAGAGACAATCAGATATATTTTTGACAGATAAGATCTGAACCAGGCAAGAGCTTGTCCGTGTAGACCAATAAGCATTTCCAATCACTTCAAAAAAATGTGGTGATCGATGGTGTCAAAAGTGACACTAAGGTCTAGGAACACGAGGACAGATAACACCAATAAAAGGCAATTTACTACCTTCACAAGTGTCAAATCAAACTGTACTTTTAAAGAGAATATAGAGCTTGATTTGATTTAGTCCTGTTAATTAACTTATATTTTTGACTGAAATGGAGACGTGAATCCAACATATAAATTATTAATTTGTAGACAAACTGGGATTAAAGCCAGACTCAGTGGCACAGGTAGTGGTTGCGTTGACAACCAAATATAATTCAATATAACTTTTGAAATACAGTAAATAGCCTATTAACTTGTTGAGCAGTTAACATACAGTACCAGTCAAAAGTTTGGACACACATACTCATTCAAGGTTTTTTCTTTATTTTTACTATTTTCTACATTGTAGAATAATAGTGAAGACATCAAAACTAAGAAATAACACATATGGAATCATGTAGTAACCAAAAAAGTGTTAAACAAATCCAAATATGATTTATTTTTGAGATTCTTCAAAGTATTCACCCTTTGCCTTGATGACAGCTTTGCACAGTCTTGGTATTCCCTCAACCAGTTTCATGAGGAAGTCACCTGGAATGCATTTCAATTAACAGTTGTGCTCTGATTCAGGGGGGTTGGGTTAAATGTGAAAGACACATTTCAGTTGTACAACTGACTATGTATCCCCCTTTCCCCTTTACTTTAATTTCCTTTCCTTTCCTTGTTAAACGTTAATTTGTGGAATTTCTTTCCTTCTAAATGTGTTTGAGCCAATCAGTTGTGTTGTGAAAAGGTAGCGGTGGTATACAGCATATAGCCCATTTTGGTAAAAGACCAAGTCCATATTATGGCAAGAACAGCTCAAATAAGCAAAGAGAAATGACAGTCCATCATTACTTTAAGACATGAAGGTCAGTCAAACCACAGGAAAGGAAGACACAGAGTTACCTCTACTGCAGAGGATAAGTTCATTAGAGTTACCAGCCACAGAAATTACAGTCCAAATAAATGCTTCACGGAGTTCAAATAACAGACACATCTGAACATCAACTGTGGAGACTGCGGAGACTGCGTGAATCGAATTGATCGAATTGCTGTAAAGAAACCACTCCTAAAGGACACCAATAATAATAAGAGACTTGCATGGGCCAAGAAACACGAACAATGGACATTAGACTGGTAAAAATATTTCCTTTGGTCTGATGAGTCCAAATTTTAGATTTTTGGTTCCAAACGCTGTGTCTTTGTGAGATGCAGAGTAAGTGAATGGATGATTTCCACATGTGTAGTTTCCATCGTGAAGCATGAAGGAGGAGGTGTGATGGTGTGGGGGTGCTTTGCTGATGACGCTGTCTGTGATTTTTTTAGAATTCAAGGCACACTTAACCAGCATGGCTACCACAGCATTCTGCAGCGATACGCTATCCCATCTGGTTTGCACTTAGTGGGACTATCATTTGTTTTTCAACAGGACAATTACCCAACACACCTCCAGGCTGTGTAAGAGCAAATTGACCAAGAAGGAGAGTGACGGAGTGCTGCATCAGATGAACTGGCCTCCACAATTACCCGACTTCAACCCAATTGAGATTGTTTGGGTTGAGTTGGAGCGCAGAATGAAGGAAAAGCAGCCAACAAGTAATCAGCATATGTGGGAACAGCATCAGGTGAAGCTGGTTGAGAGAATGCCAAGAGTGTGCAAAGCTGTCATCACGGCAAAGGGTGGCTACTTTGAAAAATCAAAAATATATTTTGATTTGTTAAACACTTTTTTGGTTACTACATGATTCCATATGTGTTTTTCATAGTTTTGATGTCTTCACTATTATTCTACAATATAAAAATAAAGAAAAACTCTGGAATGAGTTGGTGTGGCCAAACTTTTGACTGGTACTGTATGTTGGATTCAGGTCTCCATCAAAAATGTAAGTTAAAAAATAGGATTAAGCAAGTGGCTCAGATTGAACTATCCAAGCAGTTAAATTATGATATTTGGTTGTTTTGCCAACCAAACACAATTCAATTTGACTTTTGTAATACAGTAAATAGCCTAAAGTTAAGGTTATCTTACAAACTAATATAATAGAAATGATTCAACTTTAAAATGAGTAACACATCCCTAGCCACATTTTGAGGTTAATGTAACATTAAATGTCTTGTTATGTAATCATAGAAAGTGTGTATGTTCAAGATAGCATGCAAATGTCGCATGTCTGTGAAGATCTTCACAATTGCTATAATAATCTGTGCAGAGCCTCAAAACGGCATTGACCACTTGCAGCATGTACTGTACTTAAATAATCTCAACTGCATCCAGGTTTGTATTCAGGATGTGCTATTAGATGAAGCACGGTGATAACAAATTAACTTGTTGTATAAATAAACAAAACATCTAATCTTGTATTCCCATTTGAACATTGTGCTTTTAAATGGTTGAAAGTGCAGCGATATCACATTTAGGTAACAATTTAACCAAAAATCTGGCAGATTTTCCGTTGGGTTTTGGTTGTGCTTTTAGATGGTTGAAAGCATAGTGATAACACATTGGGGATTCAACAAATATTTGACTGTCTTTTTGAGTGGGTGAGAATGGGTTGTAATCTCATTGATCAACGTGTCACCCAAATATGAAAAAATTTGCCACATTTAAATGATGTTGTGTGTTATAAACCTGGTTACCAAAATAGGCAGACCTACTAAACACACAACACAATCATTTCATCACAGCAAGCTTCCCCCTCTTCTTAGGTTTAATGGGGGTATTGTTAGGTCTCTCTGACGCTTAATGATCTTGTTTGGTCTGTTCTGGCTGCTATTGAATGCGTTGTTCTATTGACTATCTTTTCTCTCTCTTGTTATCAACCCTGTTAGATTTGTCAACTGAGGTAGATAGGTCTCTCTTTTGTTGTAATCAACTGTTTGGGGTCTCTCTGGTTGTTGATGTTGGGATGCATCCCCTCTAGGTACATTTTGACTGATAGATCCTCTGATCTAGATTAAGTCTCACTGATGTTGCTTTGGCTGTCTCCGCGCTGTATCGATGACATGCTGTTGGCCATATTTCGTCCTCTGTCTGTCTGTGTTGTTGACTGTGTTTGGTCTCTTGTGTATGCTGGTGTTGGGTGCGTTGTCAGCCTAGCTGCACTCTGTCTTTCATCAGGAGCTCAAAGGCTAGGAGACCATGGGGGTGGCACTCAGAGGGACAAATCACTTCAGAGAAGGAGGGAAGCCTGGCCAGGGTTATCTTCTCCAGCAACCCTAGCTGGCCATGTGGATAATGCCACAATGAATGTGTTATAGCCCTCCCCCCCAAAAAAGGGAGAGATTTTTTTTAGTAATTTCAAGAGCTGGCAAAAAGCTAGCTTTTCAAAAAGCTTGGCTTGGAGGGAAAAAATGATATAAGACCTTAAGCACCTCAACTAGTTTTTTTCTATTAGTGGCATTTTTTATATTATTTCTACTACTAGTATCGTTTGCTCATGCAAAGCTGGTTGGACACGTGAAATGTGTTTGCCTCTTTCGAGATGACTCTTTCTTCTTTTCTACTAACAGGCGTTAAATGTTATTTCGAGGAAATGAGGTCTCTTGGATAGTGGGAAATATTTATGAGTCTCTCTCTCTCTCTCACTCACTCACACACAATTCTCTCTCTCTCTCTCACACACACAAAAGCAGAGATTCTCTCTCCATTGCTTGATCTGCATCTGCTCAGTTCCTGTCTGCTGGCTCGGCAGCACGGAGAGGGAGAATGCCTAATCAAATTTGCATAGGTAGGCAAGCCCTCAGCGCTTCTGGGATCCCTCATTACGGAACAAATAATGATTTTATGAAAATGAAATTCAACAGCTGGGCTAATTTGGGCTTGGTGGTACATGTAGGAACCCTTCTTCTATCTGACTCCAGGGCGGTGTAAGGTATGTTCCCTCCAATCAGTCCTCCTGAAAGACAACAGGGTGTTGACATTTTAGGGTGTGTTGCACATTCTCTATATACACGCAAACATACTGAACACCTGCATAAGCACAGGCATCTGATTCTATAATAACACGTCGCACCGATTTCCATTTTCAGCATAGGGATGACATTGTCATTTTTCACAGCAGTCATCAGTCCGTCAACCCGGGGAAGGATGAAAATAGAACAGTAAGATAGATCCTTTTAGCCTCCCCTTGACTCGCAGTAATGGTAAAACCCTTCCCGTCCACACGGCCAGACCCAATGCCCTCTGCAGAGCTCTTCCTTTGCCGCTGCCGTAGGAGGTCACTTTCGTTGATGTGGACTTCCTTTCTTGAATGTTGGACAAATCATGTTATAAACAGGAACCGCACAAATCTCCCAGCCTGCACGCCAGCCATGACTGCCAGTGCACATCCACCTCATTTCAGCACAGAAATAAACGCCACAGCAGTGTCTACTTTCCCCCACTCCTATAACTTCAGCCGAGTCTTTTCCTCCAGCAAGGCAAAGCCATTGTCACGATGGAGGCGGTGGGGAGTGGGCTTTTGTGCTTTACTCTTGCGAGAATTGTACTTGGGTAACAGCCAGCCATCCAAATGGCATTGAAAGGGCCACTAGAAGTAAGCATGAGGAAATCCAGTATGGGGTTCTTCCGCTTTAGTGTGACGTTGCTAGAGGAAGAGGCTGTGTAGCTTTATTTCTCTTTCTCACATTTGCTTTGACCATCAACCTTAATCCATATCTCTATGTGTCCATGTCAATTGATTGGACGCTCAGACGGTGTTTGTTTACCAGCAACAATCCTCACTTTTTCCAGCCCCCCCCCCCATCGTTTCACAATCCCCTCATCCCCCATCTTCCAGCCACCACCAACCTCTACATCTGTCTGTGAAAATGGCTAACCCCTCCTAGTCTAAGGTTTGGGAAACCTAAATGGCTGATCAGTCATCGATCCTGAGCTCTCCCATCTCTCTGTAGTGGATGCGTCCCAAGGGCTTGCTGATGACCCTCCCTCCCACATCCGGGAAGATCTGATTGACTGGCATCCTTGAAGGAGGTGGTTGTGTGTGTGTGGTGTGTGTCGAAAGGGGTGCTACTTTTCTTTGTTTGTTGTGGTCAGATGATTTTCAGCGAGGCGTGAGAGAGGGTCTCGTTGGCCCTCAAACTGCAGCGGGTCACCACCTACACAATGAGAGGG
Source organism: Salmo trutta (assembly GCF_901001165.1). Lineage (NCBI taxonomy): Eukaryota > Metazoa > Chordata > Actinopteri > Salmoniformes > Salmonidae > Salmo > Salmo trutta. The sequence continues at coordinate 7,385,889 of NC_042978.1, read as the reverse complement.
ACTATCCTTGATCGAGGCTCTGAGATAGGGAGCTTACGGATATCTCCAGCTCATTATTCCTGTTTGCCAATACAGTCCCAGTGCCACGCCGCCGTCCAGCATTATAATACATGGACTTCATCTCTATGAAAAAGTGGAGGGGGGTTTGGGGGGGGGGGGGAAACGGTGAAAAAAGCAATTTCCCATCATTGGAGTTAGTAATTCGTCTCTGATACCCCGGCCGCACTGGTCACCCGGCGATTTTCATAAAACCAATCTCTTTGTAACAGATCTGTACGTCTACATCGGCCACCTACATAATTGATAATACTGGCTTGTTGTGAATCATACCTGGAGGTTCCGCGTGATTAGAGCTCGCCTCATCTAATCTGGGCTTGGTTTCCCAAAATAAATGTAATGCTAAACTCATCGTTAGAACCTTTGTAGGAGCATCATTAAATCCGAGCCGTTTCCCAAAACCATAAAGTTGCACTTGAAAACACTTGTTATTTACCCGACTGCCACAGACCACTCGTAGAATAGCTCAGTGTGTTGCTAGACCCTTTTTTGCTTCCTCATCACTTTATTCACAGAAGATCTCCGCTAAACATAGAATCAAGATGTTTGACCGCTGATAACTTCAGAGCTGATCACTTCAGAACAAAGTTGACTACAAAGTCTGTGCAATTGTTAAAAAGCAAGTGAAGGATAAAAATATGCTTCAAATGAAAACTGAGATGACTGTCATCACAGGCTCTACATGGGCCTATATATTTGAATCATATTGAAATCTATTTCATGTTCAGTCATTTGAGTTCTATTTTGCCAGTACGCTACTGTAATTGTTGCCTCAATATATTTAATGATGTGTAACAACAGCGCAATGATGTGCCCAATCTGTGATTTAGTGCATTATTATTGGGTAACCGCCTCAATATACGCAGCCACAGGTGGTAATATCTCTCTATTGAGCTGATCTATCATCAGTACTGTGGAGTAATTAGAACGTTAAGGTAAGATTTGAATGGAGAAAGCTGGTGTGAGAGCAGCGCTGCTTTTCTTTCGATCCTATCAGTATCGACACATGGTCTAATGACGCACTTAGCGAACATTCTCTTTGCGCTGTGTTTTGGGAAACGCACTTTACATCTTCAGCCGTTGTAGAAATGATGCATTTTTAAAACATTTCTAAGCCTAAGTTCAATCGCTATCGGGAAAACGGGCCTGGTCATTCAAATGGGTGCAGCGCTCAAAGGATACACTGCAATCCACATGTGTGTTGCTGGCATGGCAACTGTGTACCTGGGTCATGTCCACTGGGGAGAAAGCATATTGGAGTGAACTTGTCCAATAATAAAAGCACATTTTGGTTTTTGTTGGTTGAAAACTTTTTGTTACAGTGTGCCTTACTGAAAAACCCACAGGTGTGGGTGATTTATTCTACTATCTGACCTATCCAGACTTATATGGATCTGCTCCTGCCCACCCATCAGCATTGATCAAACATTCCAGGCATAACCATCCACTCCCCTTTTAAATAACACAGTCCTATCATGTCTGTGTGCTCTGTCTTTTTTGTATATAAAGAAAACACAGTACTCTGGGATCAATAAGTACTTTACTGGCTTCTCTGAGCGATGGACCCTCTGATTACTAATACCATTGTTGGTTGCAGATACAAGCCTTCCATTCTTCTCTTTCTCTCGCTACCTCCCTCTCACTCCCTCTTTTATTACATCCCCCTCATTTGCTCTCTTCTCTCTCGTCACTCTATCCCTCCCTCGTGACATCTTCATCACATGCTCTCCACCCTCCTTCTCTCCCTCCCTTTTCTTGACCTCTCTTCTCCCATCCTCCCTCACTACATCTCTCTCCTCTCATGTGCTCTCTCTCGCTCGGTCTCTCTCTTTCTCTCTCTCTCTGTTCTTATTGTAATCATTCTGGCTTTTTGAGCTGCCTTCGGGGATCGGGGGCATGTAACTCTTTGATTAGATTATATACCTTGTCTATTTAGAAAGGGAGATTTATCCCTTTCATTATTGGGAGAAAGCATTAAATCAATAATTGTTGGGGGTAAATTTATGGCATGCGGCAGTCTGTTAAAAATCTTTGAGCGAGGTGATTTACAGCGAGAGGCCCAGGGGTCAAGTAAATGCTGAATTCTGCATTTTTTTTACACACAACAAATATATAAAATGCATAAGAAATGCTTCTTATTGTCATTTCTGCTCAGCTTCAGACTAATTCTTTTTCAGTTTCACATCTCGACACGAATGAGAAATCTTTGCTCTCATCGTCCGACCAATCAAATTCCCCGTTCACAAACAGGCATTCTATCAGCAGACAACACTCTGACTGATATGTGCTATAGTTGCATGCCCGTGATCACTGTATTGAAGCAAAATAACACTGTTGACTTTCCAGCCAGGTCACCCGTGATACAAGTCAGTATTCAACGTCCATCCATGTCTGAGGATGTCGGGAGATGACGTGGAAATCGGCCACTAGGGGCAACAGTGAGCGCTGTTACCTTCAAGTTGGTTTCAGTTTTGCTTGGGCATTTTGGATGGGGATGGCCAATAGGCGTAAGCATCTGCATCTACAAGTTACAGAGGTAGAAAATGTTTTTTTTTTAATATTTTTGTTTCAAGTCTATCCCAAACCTTAACCATTTGGAGTTAATGCCTAACCCTAAGAATTTAGAGTTTTTTTTAAAAATTTAACTAGGAAGGTCAGTTTAGAACAAATTCATATTTACAATGAACGGCCTACCCCGGCCAAACCTGGAAAACGCTAAGCCAATTGTTCGCTACCCTATGAGACTGCCAATCACAGCCAGATGTGACACAGCCTGGATTCAAACCAGGGACTGTAGTTATGCCTTTTGCACTGAGATGCAGTGCTTTAGACCGCTGTGCCCCTCGGGAGCCCAAGTTAATGCCTGAACTCAACTCTAACCTTAAAAATATGGAGTTAATGCCTAAACTTAACCTTAAACACAAATTTGTCATTTGGAACAACTTCAAAATTATACTTTTGAGAGATATGGATTAACGTCTAATTCTCACGTGAGACTGTGAGAGCCGGTTGGACTTTCAATATAAAATGCAGGTGAAATGGTTTAAAATGCAGCTTTTTTGATTGCCTGCATTTTGAAAATGCAGATTTCTGAAAGCTTGGCCAGAGCTTTGGACGAGAGGTGGCATAGCCATCGCTCAGCCCACCTGGACACATCCTGTCACTCAACTGCCAACAGCAACCTTCACACTATCCAACTATCCAACTAACACTATCCCTTTTCTCCAAAACGGATACCTTTGAAATAAAGGCAGCCACCCAAACCTCCTTCCCAAAATACATGTTTTTTCTCCATTAGATGCCATAGCCCATGGTTGCCTTACTAGAGGGATTGCCAGACCAGACATGAGCTGTGTACTTGTCCCTGAAATTATCAGGTGGTGCAAGGCAGCCAGGGAATCCCGCCGGGATTATGGGAAGATTTAAGGAAAAGATCCCATTCCTTCATCACTACTGTTTTCAATCTGATGCCCCTGCTGTATTATGGTGACGTGTGCCTAATGTCTGCCAGGCTGGTGTGAACCACTATCTCCACCATGCCTTGCTTACTGCACTGACGTTCCCCCTCTCTGCCCCACCACCCGTCTCATCCTAGTAAGAGGCTTAGAGGAGCTCCTGGAAGCTGTCATTTGGCTTGGGACTGTGTGCTATTGTGGAATTGAGTTGCCGCTTTATCTCTCCTCGCCCGTGTGATTCCAGGCACCAAGTCCGCACTGTGGCCAGACCACCACAGCTCTGCTTGGCTGGCTCCGGCAGCAGGTGTGTACACACACACACACACACACACAATCTCACACACACACACACACACACACACACAATCTCACACACACACACAATCTCACACACACACACACACACACACACACACACACACACACACACACACACACACACACACACACACACACAGGCCAGGCTTAGCTGGACCCTCTCACACACGACTGAGCCAATCTCTAATTTCTATGTTTGTACATTTTTGTGGGTTTGGAGCAAATAAAAAGTGATTGAAGAGACTGCAGTGGTTTCGCAGGGGTTGAGAAAAACATGTCAAACAGGCTACTCTTATCTGTGGTGTTGTACACGGACAATGTCTGTTGCGACAAGATACCAGCACAAGAACTAGGTAAAAAACATAAACTCAGCAAAAAAAGAAACGCCCTCTCACTGTCAACTGCGTTTATTTTCAGCAAACTTAACATGTGTAAATATTTGTATGAACATACCAACATTCAACAACTGAGACAAAAACTGAACAAGTTCCACAGACATGTGACTAACAGAAAAGGAATAATGTGTCCCTGAACAAAAAGGGGGTCAAAGTCAAAAGTAACAGTCAGTATCTGGTGTGGCCACCAGCTGCATTAAGTACTGCAGTGCATCTCCTCCTCATAGACTGCACCAGATTTGCCAGTTCTTGCTGTGAGACGTTAACTCACTTCTCCACCAAGGCACCTGCAAGTTCCCGGACATAGCCCTCACCCTCCGATCCAACAGGACCCAGACGTGCTCAATGGGATTGAGATCCGGGCTCTTCGCTGGCCATGGCAGAACACTGACATTCCTGTCTTGAAGGAAATCATGCACAGAACGAGCAGTATTGTCATGCTGGAGGGTCATGTCAGGATGAGCCTGCAGGAAGGGTACCACATGAGGGAGGAGGATGTCTTCCCTGTAACACACAGCGTTGCGATTGCCTGCAATCACAAGCTCAGTCCGATGATGCTGTGACGCACCACCCCAGACCATGACGGACCCTCCACCTCCAAATCCATGCCGCTCATTCCTTCGACGATAAACGTGAATCCGACCATCACCCCTGGTGAGACAAAACCGCGACTCGTCAGTGAAGAGCACTTTTTGCCAGTCCTGTCTGGTCCAGCAATGGTGGGTTTGTGCCCATAGGCGACGTTGTCTGGTGAGGACCTGCCTTACAACAGGCCTACAAGCCCTCAGTCCAGCCTCTCTCAGCCTATTGCGTACAGTCTGAGCACTGATGGAGGGATTGTGTGTTCCTGGTGTAACTCGGGCAGTTGTTGTTGCCATCCTCTACCTGTCCCGCAGGTGTTGATACACTTGGTCTGCCACTGCGAGGACGATCAGCTGTCCGTCCTGTCTCCCTGTTGCGCTGTCTTAGGCGTCTCACATTGCGGACATTGCAATTTATTGCCCTAGCCACATCTGCAGTTCTCATGTCTCCTTGCAGCATGCCTAAGGAACGTTCACGCAGATGAGCAGGGCACCTGGGTATCTTTCTTTTGCCGTTTTTCAGAGTCAGTTGAAAGGCCTCTTTAGTGTCCTAAGTTTTCATAACTGTGACCTTAATTGCCTACCGTCTGTAAGCTGTTAGTGTCTTAACGACCGTTCCCCAGGTGCATGTTCATCAATTGTTTATTTTTCATTGAACAAGCATGGGAAACAGTACAAACGCTGCCCCCCGCAGAGAGGAAACCACTGGACACCTGAGGTCCAACCCCTATATCCTTGCTTCCCATCCCCCTCTCCCACCACCATCCCTCCACCCCCTACTTGACAGTTGTGTTTCTCTCTCTCTGTGTGTGTGTGTGTGTGTGTGTGTGTGTGTGTGTGTGTGTGTGTGCATGCGTGCGTGCATGCGTGCGCAATCACAGGCCCTGCTACTGTAACTCAGTGCTTTCCCCCTAGACTGTTAATGTGGCCCCGCTGGAGCCCTAGACTAGAGGGAAATCCTGGGGGGATTGTTTTTCTACCTCTCTCTGTCTCTCTGTCTGTACTCAAAGGCCACTCTATAAATGAAATGGGCCCCATGGGGGAGGTACCCAGCAGCGCTCGTCCATTCAATCATGTGTTATACCCTGCCCCCCCCCCATCTCACACATACAGCACACACTTAAACAGAGGTAATATGATTGACTGATGATGCCCACTGTTGGCTCACATATGGAGTGACATTGACTTGAAGGTCTGACCTTGCCTGTAAAATACACAGGCCAAAGGGATTAATAGGCTTGGATTGAGCCTGAATTGAGTGGAACCTTGGGGTTTTGCCCGGTTTTGGCCTAGTTTTGATTCGTTCCTTTTCCCATCTGCGACCCTGAATTGGGTACAACATTTTATTATTGGGAAAATATTTGTACGTTTTACTCTTACAGGAAAAGTAAGAGCCCAGCTGGTATACCGGTATGTCAGCTTATCATTTGAATGATAAAAAAAAAGAGTGAAAAAATGCAGAGCGGTTGGTAACAGCAGGATCTTGTCCTTTGAAAGTCATAGGAACACCATGTACTTACTCAGCCAGGTACAAAGACTTGTTTCATCCCCACAGCCGCACTGATAAAGCCACGTCCACCCAGTATGACCGCATACATACTTTAAATGGTTTTCTGAGTAAATGTCAAACCATGACCTTTTTGAAGTAATTTACTCTGCATTGAAGACCTGATGCCGCTTTATGCCTTGATATACAATAGTTTTCACTGGTGTAGTGTATCTTCGCTGACCTACCCACACACCCAAACCCATCTCTCTGCTATTCTAATTCAAAATAGCCTCTTCCAAAATAAAACCTATAATGAAACGTGGGAAAGTGGGGGTTCCTGGAGATATTTTTACCATCAACTGTTTATTCAATTCACTGCAGTCAACTCTATCAACCTGATGCAGAGGGATATTCTCTTCTTTTCAACCTCTCTGGTCAATTTTCCCTGGCTTCTTTGGTATCACTCTAAATTATGCTCCACCTTTGCCACCCTGCATGTTCTCTCGCATTAATGCCAGCTGAAGGTTTGGTAACAACCGTTTCGAAAGATATTCAACCGCCGGTCTAAATTGTGTGTGTTTGTGTGTGCCTTGTCAGAGGGGAACCTGTGTCCAGTTATGATGTGTTAGGTTCTAAATATCAGAGTAAGAAATTGACAGACACTATGAAAGCTCCAAGTTTATTCACCAAATGGATCGAACAGCTGAACAGACAAAAGACATATTCACGCCAGCGCGGATATTTAACCCTTTCTCCTACGCCGAGTCTCGTCCTACACATCTGAACAGCCAATGCATTATTGATATCTGTTCATCCTCACTTCATCTGACCCGACGATGCCCCAAAGTGCTCGCTCCTCCCCAACTCACAGCTGTCATGTTGACTGGTACCAGACGGTGTCTTTTTTCAGCCCATAGGATCCCTGATGGCTAACAATAACATATCCGGACAGAATGGAAATGTTGTACATTCCGCTCTCTCCTTCAGTGACATGAATAAGTATATTTCGTATTTTCAGAACCCAACAGATGCAAATAATTTGTGTGTGTGTCTGTCTGTATAGCTTTATATGTTGCCTTTTCCACTAATGACAGACAGTTTGTTTGCACTTGAAAGTTATTCTAATTAGCTGGAAGACAGGAAGGCAAAAGCCTGAGTTTTAGAGTCACGCTGCATGCCAGCTCAGTAGCAGTTAGTGTTCAGCTGGGTCCCGGCTATATTGGAAAAAGCCTTTAGTCTCTCAGCCTCCTTCCCTCCCTCCATTTCCTGATTTCTGACAGTGAGTGATGGAGAGGCTGATGTATGACCCCTCTGGCCTTCACAAGGTTAACAATTATAGCCCGACTGCCAAAAACCATAAAGGAACTGCAGAACCAGCTTTAGCTTTATCTAAAAAGCCCAGAGATCCGACCATCAATCTGGCTGTTGTTTGGTTTGGGACTTTGGTGACAGATAAACCAGTCCTTGGCCTAGTAGGATTGATCAGACAAGTATTAAATACCTGATACATGTTTTTAAGTGTTGTTGTTGTATCCACAGAGCACAGCTGTTGCACTTGTTCAAAGTGTCCGGTGGTTGTATGATTGTGTTGATGGGGGAAGTGTGTCGTACAACACAGTGCAATTCACAGAAATGTATTCACTGTTCTATACTTCTACCATAGGCAGTACCCATACTCTTATTTTTATACCAGTACTTCTGTGTGTAGGCATACACTGCCATAGTCAGAATCACAACATGTGTTCATTTGAGAAGAGTCGCTCGCACAAGGGTTGGTGTGGGAGTGTGTGAGTGTACGTGAGCTAGTGGTCGTTAACGCAGTGTGCGGCAACCAGCCCAGTGGGAAGGCTAGGTGATCCTATTGAATTGTGGGTAGACTCTGGAGAGGGGTCACACGCTGAGCCTGGCTCGCACTGTTGCCCTCCCCGTTGCCACCTGTTCAAGCAGCTGAGCGCACTGTCAAATGAGCCCCTTACCACACGGAGTACTGGGAAATGAGCACTGCAGTTGACTGAAGCATAATCCACCGCAAAATCACAGTACAGGTATGACACACACACACACACACACCTCAAGAAAGTACAGCAGCTGTCTAGCTGATACTACATATATGTTGATGTTTTGCTCTTGTACTACTTCCCCTTGACTTTGGGTGTTTATTAGAGGAGGTCGGGTGAACCTGAACATGGATATATTGCAATGTACAATACAACCAACAGCTGCATTGTAACATAACGTATACACAGTAACAGTGCCTAGTTTCTATCCTCCCAAGGTTGGCTTGGAGCCTATGGCTGAGACAAGTGATTGAATGAGCCCCTGACATTGAGCATGCACTTATCCCCCCCTCTATGCCTGTCCTTGTGGGACCCTCTCATCGACCGGTGGCAAACTCAGAACTTTTCTACAGAAGCCAATCACAGTTACACGGCGTCCCCCCCCTGCCTTGCATATCAGCTTTGAAGTGACCCCATTAAATCAACAAGGGTCAGAGGTTAAAAGGTAACCAGATTTACTGCAGGTATCGGGATTCGTCTAGATCAGTGGAGTAGGAATCTCAAGACTGCACGCCAAACTGTTCCCTTCCACTGATTAGAAGTGGACAGCTTTCTTTTCTTCAAGCGAAACAATTTTTTCTATCTGTACTATTTCAGTCTCAACAGGTTTAAAGGGGCGATTGACTAACTTGGAGCTGGACCCACCATCAATATCTTAGAGGAAGACAAAGCAGAAGATAATAATAAAAAGAGATGCAGGTACAGCAGTGAGAGAGATGTCAGTTCTCCTGGCGTACAGCGGAGGGCACTGTGTGCTCTTCCTTACTTCCTTCCATCCCCCTTTTCCTCTCGGTCAGTGATCCGCCCGCCTGGCGTTCCCATCGTTCTATTGGCCCGGAAGAGTGAAGCAAAGAGGGCTAATATCAATCAGTGGGTGCATAAACACACTCTTAAGTCACTTCTGTAATTAAGCGCTGCGTTGAGTCAGCCCTTCTAGTACGGTGATAATGGCAGTGGTGGCTTGGTGGATAGCACCTGAGAAGCTGGTGGGTGCACTCGAGCGTGAACAGCAAAGGGAGAAGTAGTGGATTGAGAAATGCTCTCAGATATGGGCAGGGAGGAAGACAGAGAAGGAAAGAGCAGGAGGGAGCAGGGAGAAAGGGAGCTTAAGCTCGTCATTAAAGAAAGAGCCTTCGTTTGAGGAAGCAAGGATGTCCATGACATGTTTGAAAGATCTGATTTTTAAAATGGGTTAAATGTTATTTTATGTTATGTTACCATGCAACCTGATTCCTGAGACACAGTAAAGGAACACTTGACTTGAGAATAGAGGCCTTCACAGATCCAAACAATTGCATTTTATTTAGATATGAAATGCTTACTTACAAGCCTTAACCATCAATGCAGTTTTAAGAAAAATAAGTGATAAGTAAAAGAAAATTACAAAAAAATTACAAAAAAATTACAAAAAAATAATAATTAAAGAGCAGCAGTAAAATAAAATAGTGAGGCTATATACAGGGGGTACAGAGTCAATGTGCTGGGCACAATGTGCTGGGCACGTTAGTCAAGGCAATTGTAATATGTACATGTAGGTAGAGTTAAAGTAAGATAATAAGGACAATTAACAGAGAGTAGCAGCAGCCTAAAAGAGAGGGGGGTAATGCAAATAGTCTGGGTAGCCATTTGATTAGCTGTTCAGCAGTCTTATGGCTTGGGGATAGAAGCTGTTAAGAAGTATTTTGGAACAAAACTTGGCGTTCCGGTACCGCTTGCCGTGCGGTAGCAGAGAGAACAGTCTATGACTAGGGTGGCTGGAGTCTTTGACAATTTTTAGGGCCTTCCTCTGACACCGCCTGGTATAAAGGTCCTGGATTGCAGGAAGCTTGGCCCCCAAGCTTGGCCCCAGTGTACTGGGCTGTACGCCCTACCCTCTGTAGTGCCTTGCGTTCGGAGGCCGTGCAGTTGCCATACCAGGCAGTGATGCAACCAGTCAGGATGCTCTCCTTGGTGCGGCTGTAGAACTTTTTGAGGAATAGCTGCCATAGCTAGGTTATTTTTCATCCAATATGATTTCTTAGTACCTGTATCAAACAGGAAGAAGCTAGTTAAGCTAGCTAGCTAGGCTATTTGAGGCTGCATGTGTGATCTCTTCTTTACCAGTCACAAACAACAACAACTCCATTCATAATATAAAGTAGCAGCTTACCTGTTTGCTCTTGGTCATTGTAGCCTATCCTTCTCCTTTAACTTTTAAATTCCATTATTTAAATTCCATCTTCCATTGATTAGATATCTCCTAACTTTTGCCCAAAACAGAGGCTCTATGACTGTATAGCTTATTGCCGCTTTGATGACTTATGATTGGCCAACAACAACAACAAGCTACATGCACCTCTGTGGTGAAAAGCAAGGAACATTTCTCTCTCTCGCTATCTCTACTGTAGCAGTCACATTCAGATCTGTACGGGTCCTACAGGACAAGTCAGTTAAAATTACACATACACGAGACCCATGACAATCAGATCCAACCCAGACCCTTGATATTATTTAGAATTCGTATCGGGTCTTGGGTATTTGGGTACAGGTGCATCCGTGAAGACCTCTACTTGAGAAGGCTATAGGGAAGGGAGAAGTGAAAAGGGGTTTGGAACAGGGAAAGGCTACTAGGCTATAGTTTAAAGCCAGTCTAAAGAGGAGAACTGTTGGATGGAAACTGAGGAATCATCAACAACTTTTCTCTGATGCAGCAAGCAGTTAATTCTGTCGACACACACTCACGCACTGCCATCATCAACTGACTTCGTGCCTCCGCTGTGTGGGCAAGTGTATTCACCCATCTTCCTGTTAGCGTTACTGTACAGAAAATTACCATCACCCACACATTACTTCCAGACCTCCTGCAACTTGAGCATGAGCAGCAGCCCCCGCAAACAGTAACTCCTACTGTACTGGACTCTGTTCCTCTCGTCATCTCCCTACTCGCTCTGCAGCTCTGTATACTACGTCTACAGTCCATCTTCAAGACACATAAAACACAGAGAAATCACGCGCACTAACGTTACCAGAAACAACAACCACACTGCTTACTCAACCTATGGCAGAGTAACGCCAACAGTGACACATCCAAGGATATGAGTTTTACAGACTCATGATGCTGAAAGGAGAGCGACCGTAATACCTGCACACTCCAGAGCGCACTTTTTGTAAAACACATAGGCTGATAGAAAGACCACAGTCACACACAGCATGATGTTAAAGACTAAGCAGTCCATTCACTCTGACATAAGAAGCCAGTAGGTCCCAGTCTTTCGAATACGAAAATAGAACCATTAGTCTAAACATTTCCAAATCGAACTGTTACTTCCCATTACAAACATCGTTATCACGTTCAGCACACAGAGCAACCAGTGATCTAAAGTTTAAATGGAACAGTGTTTCACAATCGTAAATTATTATTTTCAAAGAGACAGCTAACAGCAAGCGAGCTGCAATGAGAAATACTTTTCCACTCAGCGGATGATGATCATTTGTAACTTAACTTCTTGTTGAAAGTTCATCTTGAAAAGGGCGAAGCTAACAAACTCACGTCAACATCCGCTTTGAAAACATAATGCAATCTCCAAATATAACGATACTCGGTGACGAAACTGCTACAGCAGAATTCATCAACAGAATTCGTCAAGGCTTGATGTTTTAATTTCACCATGTGGTGCCATATCTTAGCTGTCAGTCAAACTCTGCAAAAGTGAAACTAAAATAACATTTGAGGCATTCATTATGAATGGTTAGGGTTAAGGTTAAGGTTAAGGATAGCGTTAAAATTATGTTTAGGCATTCATTCTGAGTAGTTCAATTATTATACTTTTGTATTTTTTATTTTAAAAAGTCAGTTGAGAACACATTTTTATTTACAATGACGGTCTACCGAGGTAACTGCCTTGTTCAGAACGACAGATTTTTACCGTGTCAGCTCGGGGATTCAATCCAGGAACCTTTCGGTTACTGTCCCAGCGTTCTAACCACTAGGCTACCTCACGCCCCATTAAGGGTTAAAGGTTTGGGAAAGGCTCAAAACAAAAAAAGAAAGAAAAAGAGCGTCTAACATTGGGATTGAAGACGTGACCCTCGGAGCAGGAGTTGACGCTTTAAACACCCATCCGCCATCCCTAACACTGTAGCAAGCCGTGAGCCAACTACAAGGTAATAGGCACTCACATTGTCCCTAGTGGACGATATAGCTTCCACATTTCGCCAGGTCCAAACTTAATCTGGAACCAGCAGAATCGTCACCTCCACTCATATTCAGTTAGATAATGGGCTGCAATAACACTTGCTACTCCAGTCGCCGCACACTAGCCTACAACAAAAATTAGCTAGCTTAGACCGTGGGAAAACTACTGCTTGCTATTGCGCAGTCTGGAAGAATTCATGCGTTGTTGTTTTAAAAATGGTCCCACCCATTGCAAATTATATTAAATCACAATGTCATTGAAAATAATATAATCAGAATATCATTTCAATATTATTATTATTGAAAAGATGAAATATAAATGTAAAAATGCGTTTAAAAAATACAACAATTATTTTATAAATCCTTGGGCCTTCTCTGAAGGTGTAGAAGGCCTTGATGGTTCCCCACTGCTGCTAGAGCCCCTAGCTTATTCAAGCATAACCAAACCACTAGCATATACAGTGGAAGTTGGAAGTTTACATACACTTTGGTTGGAGTCGTTAAAACTCGTTTTTCAACCACTCCACAAATTTCTTGCTAACAAACTATAGTTTTGGCAAGTCGGTTAGGACATCTACTTTGTGCGTGACACAATACATTTTTCCAACAATTGTTAACAGACAGATTATTTCACTTATAATTCACTGCATCACAATTCCAGTGGATCAGAAGTTTACATACACTAAGTTGACTGTGCCTTTAAAAAGCTTGGAAAATTCCATAAAATTATGTCATGGCTTTGGGAGCTTCTGATAGGCTAATTGACATCATTTGAGTCAATTGGAGGTGTACCTGTGGATGTATTTCACGGCCCACCTTCAAACTCAGTGCGTCTTTGCTTGACATCATGGGAAAATCAAAAATCAGCCAAGACCTCAGAAAAAAGCAAAAAAGAGCAATTTCCAAACGCCTGAAGGTACCACATTCATCTGTACAAACAATAGTACGCAAGTATAAACACCATGGGACCACGCAGCCGTCATAACGCTCAGAAAAGAGACGCGTTCTGTCTCCTAGAGATGAACGTACTTTCGTGCGAAAAGTGCAAATCAATCCCAGAACAATAGCAAAGGACCTTGTGAAGATGCTGGAGGAAAAAGGTACAAAGTATCTATATCCACCGTAAAACGAGTCCTATATTGACATAACCTGAAAGGCCGCTCAGCAAGGAAGAAGCCACTGCTACAAAACCAGTCTACGGTTTGCAACTGCACATGGGGACAAAAATCATACTTTTTGGAGAAATGTCCTCTGGTCTGATGAAACAAAAATAGAACTGTTTGGCCATAATGACCATCATTATCTTTGGAGGAAAAAGGGGGAGGCTTGCAAGCCGAAGAACACCATCCCAACCATGAAGCAGTGTTAGCTAGCTAGCTACATAGTTGTCTTTGTCATAGCTTGATAATTGTGTAGTTTAGTAATTATCGAGGTTAGCTAGCCAGCTATTTCCGTCCCCCGCGACGCCACTTTTCCAAACCTAGCCAACTATTACCGACGAGCAGCATTGTAGAAACTAAATACATTACAAAGGAACGTCTTGATTAGTGTTATGTTAGCTAGCTACAAAGTTGCTTTTGTATCATGACAAGGTGTAGTACTGAAACTATCGAGGTTACCTAGCCAGCTACACGTTCAAACAAAGTCAACAACGCAGCCACTGCTAGCTAGCCTACTCCACCAGCCAGCAGTACTGTATCATTTTCGTCATTTTAGTCAATAAGATTTTCGCAACGTAAGCTTAACTTTCTGAACATTCGAGACGTGTAGTCCACTTGTCATTACAATCTCCTTTGCATTAGCGTAGCCTCTTCTGTAGCTTGTCAACTATGTGTCTGTCTATCCCTGTTCTCTCCCCTCTGCACAGGCCATACAAACGCTTCACACCGCGTGGCCGCTGCCACTCTAACCTGGTGGTCCCAGCGCGCACGACCCACGTGGAGTTCCAGGTCTCCGGCAGCCTCTGGAACTGCCGGTCTGCGGCCAACAAGGCTGAGTTCATCTCAGCCTATGCTACCCTCCAGTCCCTAGACTTCCTGGCGCTGACGGAAACATGGATTACCACAGATAACACTGCTACTCCTACTGCTCTCTCCTCGTCTGCCCACGTGTTCTCGCATACCCCTAGAGCATCGAGCCAGCGGGGCGGTGGCATTCGAATCCTCATCTCTCCCAAGTGGACATTTTCTCTTTCTCCCCTGACCCATCTGTCTATCTCCTCATTTGAATTCCATGCTGTCACAGTTACCAGCCCTTTCAAGCTTAACATCCTTATCATTTATCGCCCTCCAGGTTCCCTTGGAGAGTTCATCAATGAGCTTGACGCCTTGGTAAGTTCCTTTCCTGAGGATGGCTCACCTCTCACAGTTCTGGGTGACTTTAACCTCCCCACGTCTACCTTTGACTCATTCCTCTCTGCCTCCTTCTTTCCACTCCTCTCCTCTTTTGACCTCACCCTCTCACCTTCCCCCTACTCACAAGGCAGGCAATACGCTTGACCTCATCTTTACTAGATGCTGTTCTTCCACTAATCTCATTGCAACTCCCCTCCAAGTCTCCGACCACTACCTTGTATCCTTTTCCCTTTCGCTCTCCTCCAACACTTCTCACTCTGCCCCTACTCGGATGGTATTGCGCCGTCCCAACCTTCGCTCTCTCTCTCCCGCTACTCTCTCCTCTTCCATCCTATCATCTCTTCCCTCTGCTCAAACCTTCTCCAACCTATCTCCTGATTCTGCCTCCTCAACCCTCCTCTCCTCCCTTTCTGCATCCTTTGATTTTCTCTGTCCCCTATCCTCCAGGCCGGCTCGGTCCTCCCCTCCTGCTCGGTGGCTCGACGACTCACTGCGAGCTCACAGAACAGGGCTCCGGGCAGCCGAGCGGAAATGGAGGAAAACTCGCCTCCCTGCGGACCTGGCATCCTTTCACTCCCTCCTCTCTACATTTTCCTCTTCTGTCTCTGCTGCTAAAGCCACTTTCTACCACTCTAAATTCCATGCATCTGCCTCTAACCCTTGGAAGCTCTTTGCTACCTTCTCCTCCCTCCTGAATCCTCCTCCCTCTCCCCCCCTCCTCCCTCTCTGCGGATGACTTCGTCAACCATTTTGAAAAGAAGGTTGACGACATTCGATCCTCGTTTGTCAAACGACAAAGTCAAACGACACCGCTGGTCCTGCTCACACTGCCCCTGTGCTTTGACCTCTTTCTCCCCTCTCTCTCCAGATGAAATCTCGCGTCTTGTGACGGCCGGCCGCCCAACAACCTGCCCACTTGACCCTATCCCCTCCTCTCTTCTCCAGACCATTTCCGGAGACCTTCTCCCCTACCTCACCTCGCTCATCAACTCATCCTTGACCGCTGGCTACGTCCCTTCCGTCTTCAAGAGAGCGAGAGTTGCACCCCTTCTGAAAAAACCTACACTCGATCCTTCCGATGTCAACAACTACAGACCAGTATCCCTTCTTTCTTTTCTCTCCAAAACTCTTGAACGTGCCGTCCTTGGCCAGCTCTCCTGCTATCACTCTCAGAATGACCTTCTTGATCCTAATCAGTCAGGTTTCAAGACTGGGCATTCCACTGAGACTGCTCTTCTCTGTGTCACGGAGGCTCTCCGCACTGCTAAAGCTAACTCTCTCTCCTCTGCTCTCATCCTTCTAGACCTATCTGATGCCTTTGATACCTTTGCCTTTGATACTGTGAACCATCAGATCCTCCTCTCCACCCTCTCCGAGCTGGGCATCTCCGGCGCGGCCCACGCTTGGATTGTGTCCTACCTGACAGGTCGCTCCTACCAGGTGGCGTGGTGAGAATCTGTCTCCGCACCACGTGCTCTCACCACTGGTGTCCCCCAGGGCTCTGTTCTAGGCCCTCTCCTATTCTCACCATACACCAAGTCACTTGGCTCTGTCATATCCTCACATGGTCTCTCCGATCATTGCTATGCAGACGACACACAATTAATCTTCCCCTTCTTCCCCTTCTGATAACCAGGTGGCGAATCGCATCTCTGCATGTCTGGCAGACATATCAGTGTGGTGGACGGATCACCACCTCAAGCTGAACCTCGGCAAGACGGAGCTGCTCTTCCTCCCGGGGAAGGACTGCCCGTTCCATGATCTCGCCATCACGGTTGACAACTCCCTTGTGTCCTCCTCCCAGAGTGCTAAGAACCTTGGCGTGACCCTGGACAACACCCTGTCGTTCTCCACTAACATCAAGGCGGTGACCCGATCCTGTAGGTTCATGCTCTACAACATTCGCAGAGTACGACCCTGTCTCACACAGGAAGCGGCGCAGGTCCTAATCCAGGCACTTGTCATCACCCGTCTGGATTACTGCAACTCGCTGTTGGCTGGGCTCCCTGCCTGTGCCATTAAACCCCTACAACTCATCCAGAACGCCGCAGCCCGTCTGGTGTTCAACCTTCCCAAGTTCTCTCACGTCACCCCGCTCCTCCGCTCTCTCCACTGGCTTCCAGTTGAAGCTCGCATCTGCTACAAGACCATGGTGCTTGCCTACGGAGCTGTGAGGGGAACGGCACCTCCGTACCTTCAGGCTCTGATCAGGCCCTACACCCAAACAAGGGCACTGCGTTCATCCACCTCTGGCCTGCTCGCCTCCCTACCTCTGAGGAAGCACAGTTCCCGCTCAGCCCAGTCAAAACTGTTCGCTGCTCTGGCACCCCAATGGTGGAACAAGCTCCCTCACGACGCCAGGACAGCGGAGTCAATCACCACCTTCCGGAGACACCTGAAACCCCACCTCTTTAAGGAATACCTGGGATAGGATAAAGTAATCCTTCTAACCCCCCCCCCTTAAAAGATTTAGATGCACTATTGTAAAGTGGTTGCTCCACTGGATATCATAAGGTGAATGCACCAATTTGTAAGTCGCTCTGGATAAGAGCGTCTGCTAAATGACTTAAATGTAAATGTAAATGTAAGCACGGGGGTGGCGGCATCATGTTGTGGGGGTGCTTTGCTGCAGGAGGGACTGGTGCACTTCACAAAATAGATGGCATCCACATCATTTTCCATCCTCATGATATATTGAAGCAACATCTCAAGACATCAGTCAGGAAGTCAAAGCTTGGTCGCAAATGGGTCTTCCAAATGGACAATGACCCCAAGCATACTTCCAAAGTTGTGGCAAAATGGCTTAAGGACAACAAAGTCAAGGTTTTGGAGTGACCTCAATCCTATAGAAAATTTGAGGGCAGAACTGAAAAAGCGTGTGCGAGCAAGGAGGCATACAAACCTGACTCTGTTACACCAGCTCTGTCAGGAGGAATGGGACAACATTCACCCAACTTATTTTGGGAGCTTGTGGAAGGCTACCTGAAACGTTTGACCCTAGTTAAACAATTTAAAAACATTTCACATTCTTAAACTAAAGTGGTGATCCTAACTGACCCAAGACAGATAATATTTACTCGGATTAAATTTCAGGAATTGTGAAAAACTGAGTTTAAATGTATTTGGCTAAGGTGTATGTAAACTTCCGACTTCAACTGTAGGTATTCAATAAACCCATGTTTGCTGGTCCTCACATTGGTGTCTCCCATTGTGTGCTCTCATTCTTCAGCCTCTCTTTCTTTCTCCATCCCTTCTCTCCGGGGTATGTGTGATAGCAGCTAATGCTTACAAACATTTATGGCGCTGTAGGAGTATGAAAAATACAGACGGATTTCTGCAAGAGTGGATGAGGAAGAGGGAGGGGTAGGCTATGCACCTGGAGCTGAATATATGCTGGTGTCATTCACATAGCAACTCTAGAGACGAGTCTACCGAACTTTGAGGTCCTTCAAAATAAAGTGCTATGATAGGGCTAACCCAGTGCTTGTACTGAAACTGTGCTTTGTTTAGGCTATGGCTAACCCTCTATAGTGGCTTTATGCTAGGCTACAGCCAACGCAGTGGCTGTACTGAAACTGTGTTTTACATTAGGCTAAAGCTGACACAGTAGCTGTGCAATAGCTGTGTTTTACAGTTAGTTAGATTAAGCCCAGTGGCTGCACTGTAGCTGTGTTTTACAGTAGTCTAAAGCTAACCCAGTGGCTGTGCCATATCTGTGTTTTACAGTTAGCTAGAGTTAGCCCAGTGGCTGTGCAATAGCTGTGTTTTACAGCAGACTACAGTTAACCCAGTGGTTGTACTGTAGCTGCTCCTTCTGATTGGTGCAGCTGTCTAAAGCCCGGCATGACAGTGCTTGAGGCATCACTACAGACACGGGTTCGATCTCAGCTGGCCCGCGACTGGAAAACCAATGAGGTGGTGCACAATTGGCCCAGCGTTGTCCGGGTTAGTGGAGGGTTTGGTTGGCTGGTGTGTCCTTGTCCCATTGCACTCTAGCGACTCCTGTGGTGGGCCGGGCACACTGACATGGTCACTAGTTTTACAGTGTGTCCACCAACACATTGCGACTGGCCTCCAGGTTAATCGAACAGTGTGTCAAGAAGCGGTGCGGCTTGGCAGGGTCGTGTTTCGGAGGGCGTATTGCTCTCGAACTTTGCCTCTCCTGAGTCCGTAAGGGAGTTGCAGCGATGGGACAAGACTGTAACTACTGTACCAATTGGGGGGGGGGGGGGGGGGGGGGGGGCTTCCAAAATTGTTCCTTGGCTGTCCCCATAGGATAACCCTTTTTGGTTTCAGGTAGAACCCTCTTTGGGTCTTTGGGTCCAGGTAGATTCCTTTTGGGTTCCATGTAGAACTCTCGGTACAAAGGGCTCTAGATGGAACCCAAAAGGGTTCTACCTGGAACCAAAAGGGTTCTTCAAAGAGTTCTCCTTTGGGGACAGCCGAAGAACCCTTTAAGGTTTCTGACTGTAAGGTTGTTCAATTTGAAACCATGTGGACACTTTTTACTCTTGCCATTATTCTGCATTGCCTACTAGGTGTCAGTAGTAGTAGTAGTGGACTGCTTTGAATACTGATTATAGGAACATATTCCAAATTGGTGGGATGTCTGCTTTAGAATTTATTATAAAATGGAATGTATGGGAGAAACTGCAAGTAAAGTGTACAGTACAGTAACTTGACATTGTTTCCCCATATATTTAATTTAAATAGGAGAAAAGTCAGTTTTAGACATGGCCGTAGACTTGTCTTTGGTGTGAGTATGGGGATTTGGTAAATAGTGATCAGTGTAGAATCAATGCTGGAGAAGCACCATACAGTAGTGTCACATAGAAGGCCTGTTGTAGGTCTCGGAATACTAGTTCCCAGACTGTACTGGCTCTGACTCTGTACAGGGATAGAACACACAGGGGAAAAGTGCTGTAGTGCGCTCTTCATTATAACCTACTACAACAAAGCCATTCCATTATTTACAATCAATACACAATTATCCACAGAGCGGACGCATATCTTGTTTATGTCAAATAACTTTCCCGTAATGGTTCCACTTGACCTGTGGCTGGAGGGGGGGGGGGGGGGGGGTACACGTCAGGAGATGATGAACACTGTTTTGGGTTCACCACAATGGGCTAGGGTTGGCACGAAATGCAAAACCTATAGGAGCCTGGAGCTTAGACCAGAGCAGCTTGAGAGACAGACACCTCTGAAACCAAAGGACATGGACCCCTCACCCAGTCAATGTAAACGGCACACGTGCTACAGACTTGTCCCATCAAAGGCAAGGTCAAGCAAACGGTTACTGTGCCCATAAGTCATTAAGGGGGGAATGGTTCAGTTTCAAGTCAATGAGGATCAGTGTCTCTACTTCCCTCTGGTTAGGGCAGTGGTCAGGTATCCGATATTCCCATTAGCCTCTATCGCTCAAATTGGCTGCTGACACTGTGGAAAAAAGCTCCTGTGCCTTTAAGGGTCTCCTCTCTCTCCTCTCTGATTGGACGGCTCTCTAAAAAAAGGAGATCTCCCATTGCCTTATTGATTGGGGTGCCCTGGGGAGTGTCTACCTTTAACAGAGGAGACCGAGGAATCTGTTTCCAGTGGCTCACGTCTTCTGCCTGTCAACACTTTAAATTGCCACTGGAGCCAAACAAGTAACATGTGAGGCATTCAATATGTCAGTTGCAGTTAGTCAGTGGGTAGGATGGTCAATGGAGGTCTGCTGAGGGGGATGGTAAACAAAGATCCGCCATTTTGGGGAGACAAAGAGGAAAATGGTCACTTGACTTCCATTTGACTGCAGGTGAAATGAGAAACTGAATGTAATTTGACCGTACAGATTCATATCCCCAGTGTGCAGAAATGATACAGCTGAAAATTGACCTGGGTTTTATTGTCATTCATTACTGTGCTGGCTAACTTCCATAGTAGCCTCAGGTTTCCCCCAGTGTTCTTAGCTCACCACACACACCTGAATGGAGATTTGATTGACTAACATCTGCACAGGAGGGTGCCACATTAAAGTCAACCCCCTATCATGTCGTTTGACACCGAAATAACGACACTTTAAGTGGAGGAGCCTTTACATTTCATGCTCTGTTAATTGACTATGTCCTGCAGTGGAAGACAAAGGGAAGAGAAGAGTCAGACTAATTTCCCCGAGAACCAAAGTGACGTTCGGCCTGGTGAATTATTTAATGAAATGACATTGTTTTAATGTGAGCAGACAAAAGGGTAAGGGACAAGAATAATGTAATTTCCGCTGACTCAGTAAAAACCAGAGGAATGCCAATGAGCTAACGCAGACAGACGCTGATATGGAATGAGCTGTAGGAATGGAGTAGAAGTGAGAGATCAGCGTGAGTAAAGGACTGAGTAAAGGACATATCGTACGAGTGCAGCTCTCTCATTTAAACATTACATTAACCCAATATTTTGTTTTTTGTTTTGTTATCAGATACATAACCGTCAAAGGGCACCTGGTAAAGTCCTAGATGTTTTGTTTGTAGAACACTAGAAAATACAAACCAATTCTTCAGATGTGAGGATAAAGGGGAAAAAACTATTTGATTTCTTAATGCAGTTCAACTCTAGTGCAGTACTGTTTTCCTGGGTTTTTAATTGGTAGTATTTTAGCGGTAGCTCATGAGATGCTTGTAAGTAACTGCTTATTAATCGATGGACATACAGTGGCTTGAGAAACTATTCACCCCCTTGGCATTTTTCCTATTTCGTTGCCTTACAATCTGGAATTAAAATTGATTAAATTTGTATCATTTGATTTAAACAACACTTTGAAGATGCAAATTATTTATTTATTGTGAAACAAACAAGAAATAAGACAAAAAAACAGAAAACTTGAGCATGCATCACTATTCACCCCCCCAAAGTCAATACTTTGTAGAGCCAGCTTTTTCAATTCATTTTTATTTTTTATTTCACCTTTATTTAACCAGGTAGGCTAGTTCTCATTTGCAACTGCGACCTGGCCAAGGTAAAGCAAATCAGTTTGACACATACAACAACACAGAGTTACACATGGAATAAACAAACATACAGTCAATAATACAGTTTGCAGCAATTACAGCTGCAAGTCTCTTGTCTCTATAAGCTTGGCACATCTAGCAACTGGGATTTTAGCCCATTCTTCAAGACAAAACTGCTCCAGCTCCTACAAGTTGGATGGGTTCCGCTGGTGTACAGCAATCTTTATGTCATACCACATATTCACAATTGGATTGAGGTCTGGGCTTTGACTAGGCCATTCCAAGAAATGTAAAATGTTTCCCCTTAAACCACTTGAGTGTTCCTTTAGCAGTATGTTTAGGGTCATTGTCCTGCTGGAAGGTGACCCTCTGTCCCAGTCTCAAACCTCTGGAAGACTGAAACAGGTTTCCCACAAGAATTTCCCTGTATCTAGCACCATCCATCATTCCTTCAATTCTGACCAGTTTCCCAGTTTTATTTCACTATTTCACTATTGCACTTCACCAATTTGGACTATTTTGTGCATGTCCATTGCATGAAATCCAAATATTTTTAAATGACATGTTGTAATGCAACAAAATAGTAAAAATGCCAAGGGGGGTGAATACTTTTGCAAGGCACTGTACACCAGGAATACACAGGCAGTAATCTGTTCGCTTTGACACGTACACTGTACACTCCATAGGGCTCCCCTTCCCTTTAATACACACACTGTCACGCACGAGCCCATACTGTGCATGGACCCCTCAAGCTTGCTTGACCTGTCATACAGACACAATCAAATAATCCATACCCTCCCTTCTCTCTCCCTCATCTCTTTCCCCTCGGACAATGTCACAGAAACGGGCTTGTGCTCAGAGGAGGTGGTGGGGGTAGGTTAGGTCTATCCCTGTTGTGAGCTGTATTGTCACACAGAGCCAGGGTAATTTATGTCCGCTTGTAGCTCTGGCTTGCTGCGACAGGGGTTGCTCCCTGGGCACTTCTGAGGCCGACCCTCACAAGTCAATGTTTGGGCTCTTATCTGGAATTATTCATGATCCGCCGGGCACGGCTGAAGCTTTAATCATACGCCTGTTACCCTTCACGTCAGTGACCCTCTCACAAAGACACACACACACACACACGTCACTGCAGGAGGAGAGGTCAATTACTGATGTGATCAGCCCTTCCTTGAAGGAGCTTTTTCTTTTCCTCCACAGGGTGCCCATAAAAGCTGTCTGACTCGGCCCTGTGGAATGGACATGGTGTCATGGTGGTGGGACAGTTTATCACATGAAACCTCCCACTGGTGATTATGTAATTTGAACGTTCACACCTGTAAACCTGTAGCTCTAAGGACAGACGTCATCATTTAATGTTTGTTAACTCTCTCTTGGCTCAGACGATACCAGTTTTTTTTTGTCATTAACTCCATCTGTCATGGCAAATTACTTGTCAGGGAGTAATGAGCTGGTTTCTAATATTATTTTTCTCTGCTCTACCTCTTGCCAAGACCCATTTGGACCGAAGTGAGGAGCGGAGCACCCAT